>NC_135430.1:4633974-4751474 GCF_051991245.1 Festucalex cinctus | reverse complement strand
TAAAATACAGCCAGATGATTAAATTATGACTGAAACTATTTAATTTGAGTCAAAAGGCTAACACTAAAACTAAATTCAAATTTCTTGTCAAAATGAACACTGGTCCCAGTGGTCTGCCAAACAATTCATGATTTTTTTTTTAATATATATATTTTTTTATTATTTTTTTAATATTTGCTTTATTTTTATTTATTTAAAAAAATAATTTTATTTTATTTTATTTTTTTATTCATTCATTTTTAAATATTTGCATGACTTAAAAAAAAAAATATATATATATATATATATAAATTATTTGTATTTATTATTATAATTTTAAAAATATTTGCATTATTTATTTATTTTTTTAATAGTTTAATTTGTTTAAATTATTTATTTATTTATTGTTTTTTTATATTTGCAGGATTTTTAATTTAAAAAATATATCTATATTATTTATTATTATTTTTTAAAATATTTGTATGATTGTTTTTGGAGGTGAATTGAAAAGTGATGTGTACGTGCGTCGTAGCGTACTCACGGCCTCCTGGTTGCCATTGTCGGTGAAGTACTTGTACCAGCTCCAGAAGTCGGAGTGTTGCTTGTACCAGCTGATGTTCCTGCGGTTGCGGCTGAGCCGCCGCTGGGCCGCCGGCGCCAGCGCCGCCCCGGCCCGGATGCTCTCCCCCGCCGCTGAGGGCGAGATAAAGACGCCATTAATCCCACCGCTAATTGCTTCGGTACTTAGTTTTCCTACTACTATTATGACTACCACCATTTCTATTTCTTCTAGCAAAAGTACGACTTGTATTTTTGCAATTATTTCTACCACCACCAATTCTTTGGTCACAACTACTGCAACTTCTGATATTATATCAACTTCTACCACTAGTAGTACTAACCTACTTTTACTGATCCTTCTATTAATACTACTAGTAATCACACACTCTAAAAACAGTTGGGTCAAAAGATGGATCAAAAATGGACCGATCCACTTTATGGGTCAATTTGAGCCAACTTTCTGGGTTGTTTGATACAAAATGATCCAATTTGGAGCCAAGTAAAGAATCTGACCAATATTTTGGAGTTCTTTTACGCTGAAAGACCCATTTCTTGACTCAAAGTTGGGTCAAATAGACCCAAGGATTGTACTTTTGACCCATAGCTGGGTTATTTTTGACCCAACTGTTTTTAGATCAACTCCCAGAAGTGTTTCCAAAGCTCAACATCCTTGCGCTTCACATCAGTGTTGTAACTGCTGTTATTTTGAACACAACTTGTACTTGTTCCCATTATTTCCCCTTAATGGCATATTTTCAAAAGAGTACACAGTGGGGTCAAAAATAACCCAACTATGGGTGAAAATGGACCGATCCGCTACTTGGGTCTATTTGAGTCAACTTTGAGTCAATAGATGGGTCTTTTAGTGTCAAACAACTCATAAATATTGGTCAGATCCTTTACTTTATTTTAAATGTTTTAAGTGTCCCAAAGACATATTTAGAGATTTTTTGTTTGTTTTTATGCTTGAGCATACAGTTAGTTGTCTTTGATGCAGCCTCTCAACTGCAAAGAACGGTTGAAGAAATGGTACTTATTACAAAAACGGCCAGCAGGTGGCAGCAGAGTGTAAGAGATCAAGCAGGGCCATGTTGAAAAAAAGCTATTTCCCAGCAATTCTAAATAATGAATAATGACAACATTTAACTATATTCTAATGCTAATTGCTGCAAAGCGGAAACAGATAGAAATATACTTTTTTTTTCCTGATGAAAGAAGAGACTCGAATCTTTCTTTTGGTAGGTTCCATGTTTTTACAGCAATAGAACACAATATTGTGTGGGCCTTGCGAAATCAGTCTAAATCCAGTCAAACAGGTGTGAAGGGGATTGCTGGGAGTGAATGAGTAACGTAATATCCCAACTACTGCTTCTATTTGATCCAAACGATTCCTATTTGTAATTGAAGTACTACTTGCAATTTTACAACTTTGATTTCTACTTCTTCTTCTGTGACTTGTCCATTTGAAAGTGTGGATGCGAGTAGTGCGAGGCGATGGCGTTGTTGCCTTTACCGTCTGGTTTGGCCTTGGCGGCGACGGGTCCCGCAGACACGTCGGCTGCATATGCAAACACACAGGAGAGGGGAAAAAAAACAAAAACAAAAATGTCAGCTCAAGCAGATTGCTTCTGCGCCACATACGATGCTGACGGTGATGAGGACGACGAAGGCGCTCTAAACGCTTACGAACGCACATTCTTGCCTAACTAGCACCCCTGCGGCCCCTGTGTACATTTTATAGATGGGGACCGGAACACCGGATTGCATGCTGCGCTTTAAAAGCCGTGTGTGTGCGCGCATGCGTGATTTCAGATTTTCTTTCATCTCCGCAGGTGAAAAGGTGTTAATGGCTTCCAGAAGGAGAGGAGGACGAGCTGTGCAGTGAACTCATGTGCTTCATTGTGCGGAGGAAAATAAATTAAAAAAAAAATATATATATATATAAAGAATATATATATATATATAAAGAATATATATATAAATATATATATATAAAGCATATATATATATATATATATATATATATATATATATATATATATATATATATATAAAGAATATATATATATATATATATATATATATAAAGTATATATATATATATATATATATATATATATATATATATATATATATATATAAAGAATATATATATATATATATATATATATATATATATATATAGTATTTGTCTGGTTTTAGTTGAGTTGTTTATTTAGTTTTGCTGATACTTTGTGTAAAAAGTTTGAGCACATTGAGATAAATTTTGAAATGATGACCTCCTGGTTACTGCACAATGCGCTTTAGCAACTGTGCCACCGAGCAGTGTAAGACACCTGGTAATGATGATAAGTTATGGAAGTGGGCGTGGGAAAGTGACACTTTGAAAAGGTTCAATGTCTATCCTATTGAAAATGAATGGGGAAAAGTTGATATTAAATGTGAAATTGTGCAAATACTGTAAGTAATGTGGAATCAGATGATATATATCCCGGGAGGTGTGAAATTTTGAAGCAAGTTGAACAATGTAAATTGGAAGTATGATGTGGGAGTTGTTACGTGGCAAAAAGTGGAGAATAAAAATAACAATAACATATGTGGGAATGCTGAAAGGCATTTCTACAATAATAAGATTAAAGTTTAGCGTTTTGTGACTATTTTTCCCCAGAGGTATATCCAGATTGGATGCTGCCTTCCTTTTTCTTCTTTTTTTTTTTTTATGAGCCAGTGTAAGAAACAAAACAAAAAAAGTGTGTGCGTGTGTGTCAAATGTTTGACTTTGAAGAGGTGATGCTGACAGGTAAGCATTTTCCTACAGGAGCAAAAGAGCAGCGTCGTTAAGATGGCAACAAAGGAGGGGGCGGGGCTTGTAAAGCTGCCAATCACCTCCTACCTTTGCGGACGAGAAGCAGGTGTACGGAGGCTTTGAGCATTTATGGACAGGATGATGATGATGATTATGAGTATGAAGACACGACTTGAAAGGAAGAGGCCACATAAGCTGCTCGACATCACAGCAGCGCCAACACAATCAATATTTGATCACCTTGAATGATTAACTACTGTTTGTTTTCCGATCATTTCATCATCATACGTTACACATATTTTATCAGAGATAGATTTGATTTTAGTACGTATGTAATGCACTATTATAAACATTTTTATTAGAAAAAGCATTTTATATCACTATATTTTTTAGATATTTAATATGTATACATATAAATATCTATTTTTATTTAAAATATATGGGATATATGTGTATGTATTATACATTTTCAATAACAGTGTTCCCTTGTTTTCTGCTGGTGTTCGGTTCCAAAAAAATTGCTGCAATAAATGAAACACGCAAAGTAGTTTAGCTTTATGTTTGACATTTATTAGAAATGTTTTAAGGCGCTAAAAACACCTCACCACACACTTTATACACTTTTCTCAGAGGCGTCTACATTTCCTCACATTTTTCTCTTGTTTAAACATTCGCAATGTTCAAACCTTCATAAATTTTTGTAAAATGAGTACATTACTGTTAAAAAAAAATGCATGCAAAATTGCACTAAAAAAATCCGCAAAAAGTGAACCGTGTTATAGCGAAGGAACACTGTAATATAAAAAGTATAGCGATAGATATGTTTTTAAATATTGAATACATATGAAAACTGGCATATATATGTATTTTTAACATCCTTATGAATATTTCTTGACTGATTGGTTGCCAACTTCTTGAACCTCTATTTTGTCCTCAAGTTAGAAAATGTGCTGCTTTTACTAAAAAAAAAAAACACGTCAATTTCACTTGAATTGAGTTTACTTGTACTTTTCCAAGAGTATTTTGTCACACAAATATGTGTACGTGTACTTTTTCCACCTAGCTGTGCCTGTTTTGGATGTTTTTATAAGTTGTGAAGGACGTGAGCGGACACTTTTCCAAAGCTTCCGTGCGGGTCTCGTCAGCACTTTTGCCGGCGACGACCTTGAGGTCAACTCACCGGACGGCAGCAGCAGCACGAAGACGACGGCCAGCGTGGCGGCAACCGGCACGGCGGACCTCCTCGGGGCAGCCATGACTCAACTCGACTCGACTGGTCTCTCGTCTCCTACCAGAGTGAGAAAGAAAGAGTCAGAAAATACACGTTGGACAAGCTCGCAAGGCAAAAAAGTCGTCATCTCACCTGTGGCGACGACAATCAACGGGGGGTCCGAGGGGGACTCTTGCGGACCGCCAAATGTGTGCGTGTGATGCAGGCCGCCCGGAGACAGACTGCCTCGTCAAAGAACCCGGGCCAGCTTTTTAAAGCGGGCCCTTCATGGCAAACGCACAACAACTATTCATTAACATGCTTTGATGTGCACACTTTGACAGAGGGCAACCTCAACAAGGGTCCTGATTGGCTGAGAGGCTTCCAATGGGGGAACGTGTCATAAAACGCAGGAAGCCCAAAAAAACGGTAGGAGGGATTTTTCTTTTGTTTCAGGGAAATGCTGAGATGAGCATTCACATGGAACTTTTTTTTTCCCCTAAGCATGCAGTATAAAAGGTAAAGGAATTGGAAAAATGTCAAACTATCCCACACTGAAATGACGGCCCAAAAACAAATAAAAATGACTTTGAAATGATCTCGATCCTTGTAAGTGCAGTGAGTTGAAGCATTCTCACCAAGTTTGACAAATGGAAAATATTTTGACTCGTCGAATGCTGAGAGACGAACATTACCATTAACTTTTTGACTGCCAAAAACTTTTAAAAACGATAAGTAAAATCGCGATGTATGCCGCCATAAACGTTAAATGACGTCAACTATGCCTTTTTTTTTTTTTTTTTTTTTAATCAATGGTTAGTGCAACATCTAAGTGGAGAGCTGCCTGGTCAATGAAGTGTGGAATCATAAACTAACTATGGCCAGCAGATGGCAGCATTGAATGTCTTTTCAAGGGGCTGAATAGCATACTGAATTACAATGAAACATGACGGAATCTGATGAAATTGGATGAAATCAAACATTTTCAAGGATGGCGTGAATGATCAAAGCCTTTGTCACATTAAACCTAATTTGCAGAGCGTCACAAAACAAAAATATTTTGTGTCAAAGTGACTGTTGTGGAGAAAATGTATCTTCACAAAAAGCTTGTTTTCGCATCTTTCAATTTTTGCTCAATGTCACTCAAATGACCTCTTTTCAAATGGTTCTTATTACTAACGAACGTAATAAGATAGAAACGTTTTTTTTCTAATGAAAGAATGAAATGCGAGCTTTCATTTGGTACCCACATTATATATGTAGTAAAAGTACACAATATTCTGTTTGCCTTGAAAGATGAATTAAAATGCTCAAAATCGGCTGCCACTGTTTTTTTTTTGTTTTGTTTGTTTTTTGATAATGTATGGCAGTAAAAGAGTTAAACATTCGGGGTGTGAATCTGACCGTCTCACGATTCGAATTTTTGCGTCTGCGATTGGATTCCGAATGGATTTTTGATTCAAAATGATTTGATTGACAATGGATTTCTGCTTCATTTTATAGATGAGCAAACAATTGTCATGATCGACTCCAGTCTGACTCGCTAATGCCAGGGAAGTCATTGTTTGTTGACAGTTGATGGATGGATCCACATCCATCTCGCCGCATCCACATCGGCAGCGCTGCCGGAGGAAGGAGTGAAAATGGCCTCCGGCAATCCGAGTTCTGCTGCAGCGGCGGAAATGGCGCGGGGATGTCGACAGATGCTGAAATTCTAATCGCTCTTAAACTGGAAAAGAGGCCACTCGACGTTCAAGGTTTGAATCATCTTCTTCTAGTTTGGACGGAGTTTTGTTGCCATGGTAACAATGGCGCCATCAAGGCCAGCGGGATGCTAATTTGTGTCGGTGTAGCGCGGGGGGCGTTTTCCGATGCATCTCAACAACGGCCGCATTGAACCTGCCGGCGTTTGTCTACGTCTCCCGTCCTGTCGCGTATGTAATTACCTTTCGCTAACAGGTGTTTCTGGCCGCCCACAAACCTGGCGAAAAAAAAGCACACACATAATTTACTCCAAAGCTGGAATGTCCGCCACGCTCGGGGGTTGGCTGCAAAAACATCTGGCAGGGGCTTCGGCTGCTTTTGCAAACTAAATCTTATTTGACAGGGACACGTTGTATTCAGTTATGGAGGACCAAAACTGCCAAAATTTGAAATAAATAAATCAATAAATGACTACAAGTGAAAAATAAATATAAAAAAAATATCATTCGAAAATTATATCTAAAAAAATTAATCTAAATGGAAATAAATCCGTTTTTATTTTCACTTTTAATCATTTATTTAGTCACTTTTTTTATCTATTTATTTAGTCATTTATTTATTTAGTAATTTCTTTTGAATTTTGGCAGTTTTGGGCCGTACTGCCAAGTGGAAATGTTATTCAAATGAGGGGGTGGTCGGCGAGACTTCCTTTTTTAAAGATGCTCACTGGCCAATGACAGGTGGAGTCCAACCCAGGACACACTTAGGACAGCGCCCTCATTTGAATAATATAATAATATATAATATATAATATAATATATATAATAATACTTGGCAGTATGGCCGAAAACTGCCAAAATTCAAAATAAATAGTGTAAATGACTAAATAAATAGATAAATAAATGACTTAAAGTGAAAATAAAAATGGATTTCCATTTATATATTTTTTTTTCCAAATTAGATTTTTTGAATATTCCTTTTAATTTTCACTTTTAGTCATTTATTAATTTATTCAGTCATTTATTTATTTGGAATTTTGGCAGTTTTGGTCCTCCATACAGTACAGTACAACACAGTAACACTTCAAATGAAATGATATTGTGCCAAGGAAGTTGCAATATTAACATGATGAATGACAATCATTCGTAAACACAGTAGAAGCCATGGAGAACTTGTCTAACTAAAGGGATCTTGTTGAAAATAGTTTGTTGCTTCCCCCATAGATGTTAACTCATGTTTTGTCTACTGCTTGTACAATAATCTACCTCCCTTGAATTCGCTTTCATTTGCAGCTATAAAGTGTAACGGTTCAAGATTATTATTATTTTTTTTGTGTGTGTGAAAATTCCCTCAAAATATTACAGGGACTGTGCTTTTTTTTTTTTGTAAAGTTTTTGTCCTCACACATTACCTCATTTACATTTACATTTTACCTATTTCTCATTGCTCTAATAGGCACTATTATTTACATTTGAAATATGTTATTTTTGTTACGGAGGTAGTGTGGCATAAATGTGTTTAAATGTTGCATATCTGAACTTGAAAAGTTGTGGAGTGAGTAGAAAAATAAAGGCTTGCGTGAATAGTTAAGTCGTTCGACCTGCAGGAACAAGTACAAAACCAGAGTTTTGCCTCAACTCATTTATTTTTATTTCAGTTCATTTCCCACAGGTTTCATGCTTCTTTTTTTCATGTTTTTGCACTTAAATCATTTTGTTTAAAAAAATAATAATAATGTTATCCTTAATTCATGTATGTTGTAAGCCACGCAAAAAAAAAAATTGTAGTTTTTTTTTTTTTTTTTTTCCTTAAGAATTCATTCACTTTTTTCCCCTATCAAATATCGGCATCTGCCTAAAAAAAATGCATATCGGCTAGGCCCTAGTATTCAAGTGGACATCATTATTCACAAAAGTGTGTGCGTGTGCGCGCGTGTGTGTGTGGAGTCACTGCAGGTCATCGTCGTCAAAAAGGTCCTCAAAGTCTGGAGACGGAAACAAGAAAGACAAAGTGGGAAAAAAATGAGTTGATTCGGTTGTTTTGTTATACAGCCTTGGAGCGCAAATAAATAAACGCATCTTTTTATATCCTCACCCATAAAGCTTTGTTTTATGCCTTCTCGACACAAAAACAAGTTAAATAAATGAAGGACATCAATTAGGTTTAGTCAATGTGGTTATTGGAAGGGGGAGACGCGAGGTTGATCGAGGTACAAAAACGAGATTCATCAGCAACATTCTTGCAAGAAAGAACAGTTGAGTCGTGACTAAAAATGTGGACAATTTATTCCATTTCCACAGATTTGTCATTATTGGCCACTAGGTGCAGTAACAGCAACAGTAACAGTAACAGTAACACTGCAAAAAACTTCCTGTTCCCTCGCCAAAAGATTTTTTGCTTTTACCTGACAGTTGTAGATAAAAATATCAACGTAACATTTTCATCCCCTTTTTGAAGTGTCAATTTGGTATATACTGTAACGACATGCATCGGTAAATGCTGCTTGATATGTTATCACACTTCCCCGCAACTTCACGTGCACGAACGGCGTTAATAATCGCCATATGCCGCCGGTTGGTGTGCTGGCGCGCGCATTCAAAGCAGCTGAGTGGCGAGGCGTCGTGCTGCGTTTCCGCCATAAAAGCATCTTTAGCGGGACACTCGCTTCCATTTAACGATCGGCGCTCCTGTGCGGCTCAGACGAAATTGTCTTGCGCTGGCGGCTAAACGCTGCGGGAAACAAAACACATTAGCTACTTTTGTTGGCTCTTTTTTTTTTTTTTTTTTTTTTACTGTTTTGAATGTGCGTGCCACCTGGCACAGAAATGAACGTTTTCAAGTAACAGAAAATTTAAACAACAGATGTAGTCAGCAAAATGTTTACACATTTACTACTCTGAATACTAATGCATAAAAACAGCTCAAAGAAAAAAAAAGTGAAAACATCTATAATTAGTGTTTGATGAATTGATTTTTAATTAGCAAATGTCAGGTCGCTATATGAGATTAAAAAAGTTAGAATGTTTATGCAAATAGTTTATTTAATAATAAAATCATAAATTCAAGCATTTTGATTGTATTATTTACAATTAATCTAATAATAATAATTTGTTTTATTTAAGTTAACGCACATATAACATTTTAATTATATTAATGAATTATCAAATTAAATCAAATCAAAATAAGTAAATTAAAAAATAAATCTAAATAATTTTTTTAACTATTCTCAGAATTAAACATTTACACTAAAAGAGCGAGATAAATTAAAAATATGCACAAATAAGACGTGATTTTACTAACCATTTATAGGGGGAATGCTAAATGATTACAACAAATATTTCAGAATCTTTTTTGCATGAAAATCAGTGATGACTTATTAATTAAAGAAGAGGGCGAGCCATACTTTGCCTATCCGTGCTCAATATTATACTTTCAAAAAATAATAATAAAATAAATAAATAATTTAAAAAAAAACAAAGAAACGGCTTCTAAATGTGTTGTTTCTTAACAAGTATTCCACGTGTTAGATTATGTTTACCATTGAAGAAGTCCAAATGAACCGCCTTCTCATTGGCTGCCAGGTCCATCAGAAGGCCGCTGCTGCCCCCTGCCTGCACACACACGACGGTACAACACGTTTAGATGGCTTCATCAGCTCGTAAAATTGACTATACGACAAAATACATTTAGCTATTTGTTATTCAAAAAATATTGCTGTTAGTGTCATAAAGACACGTATTCGTAGTGCATACAAGATAACGAAGCGTTTACAACACACGTACCGGCCCGTATTCTCCAAGCAAGCTAACTTAGGTTTCGCCGTGTTATTTTTAAAACAGTGATGGTGCTGACAAACCTCGTCCAGATCCACATACGGTCCGGCTCCTTCCGGAAACATCTCGTCCACAGCAGGCTTCATTCTTTTTTTTTCTTCCCTTTAACAGCAGTCTATTTGACTAATTTTGAACTCTGTCAGCTTGGGCAGGCTGCTGGGAGCAAAACAAAGCACGTACGTCGCTGATATGTGCTCGGCTTCAAACTCGATCCTCGGAACTCTTCTGTCGTCTTTCGTAAAAATGATTTTAAAAAATATGGTTTTGTTTTATGTTTTCACAAATTTTTAACACAAAAATATATAACAATTTTCTGGACTAAAAATGTGTTCATAAAATGTATACTGAAGCAAAATAAAGCACTCGTGTCGCTAAAATGTGTTCGGCTTGGAATTCTGTTCTGTGAAAGGAAGTTCCAAATCGTAAACGTATTGTCGTCATCACTTATAATCACTTATACATATTTATGTATTTAATTACATATATAAATACACGTAACGTTTTTTAAATGTATGGTTTTGTTATAAATGACGTGCTTTTCAAATATTTTGATTAGAATTTGCTAAAACACAGGTTTCTGTTTAAATCCCCCTTCAACCCTTTCAAAATAAATGTCAGCTTCATTACATCTATGAAAAAAACAAAAACCTCACATTAACCTTTGTAATATCCTTTGGGTTAAATTGACCCCTTAGCGTTAGTGTTAGATTTTTTTTTTAGGACAATGGGTGGGTTCAATTTATACTAATGACAAAATACTACTACTACTACTACTACTACTACTACTACTACTACTACTACTACTACTACTACTACTACTACTACTAATAATAATAATAATAATAATAATAATAATAATAATAATAATAAAAGTCAAACGAGTTGAAACACTATGGATTTATTTGTTTTATTTCATTGCATGAAAGTGTCAGACAAACCTAAAAATCTAATCTATATAACTACATTATAATCGCCATCTCTCTATACATGCATGGCTATTTGCTATAATTACATTGGTAAATCTTCTTTTTTCTTGAACTTTTAGGGTCTCCCAGTTGATGTTGGCCACTCAGTGCTCGTGTCCGGCGGGGCTGTCATAGCCCAGCGTGTCCCCCAGGCGCTGGTGGGCGAAGAAGGCCCGCGCCATCTCGTTGATGTGGTTGTAGGCCCCGATGGACTTGAAGTACTCCACATAGTTCCAGAAGTCCGAGGTGGAGTATGGCCAGTAGGGGATGGCGGGGGGTTCATCGTACGGCACTGAATATAAACAAAACCACAGGATTCACTTTTTTTTTCTTTTTTTTTTTACCCCTTCCTTTTTACCAAGCTGCAGGTTTCAGTACGTTCTAAAATCAATTCAATTTTATTTATTTGTTTTAAACAATCTTACATCCATGAAAACTCCTACTACACTGGGCAACATGATTTTGATCAATGGATAACTATATTGTCAAAAGGCCCGTCCATCAAAGATTATATAAAAAAAAAAAATAATAATAATTTCAAATTTTGGACCTTTTGCTATACTTTTTTTTTTTTTAATTCATATTAAATCGATAGACAATATTTTTTTTTAGAACCTACTTATTTAAATTTGGAAATTGAATCAGTAGTTTCAATAAATATTTATTGAGTTTGTTATTATTATTTTTCTTTTATTGAACTCTAAAGTCTGTGTCCAACTACATATTAATATTTATTTATCCAAACGTTATCATTATAGAATAGCTTTATTTGTACTTTACCTCCCTCTGGGATGACTCTGGCCCCTATGGGGCATCAAAGATTATAAAAAATATATATATTAATTTCAAATTGTGTCCCTTTTGCGACACATTTTTTTTTAATATATATTACATATATAGACAATATAATTTTTTAGAACCTTTCTTTCTTAATTTCTTAACATTTGGAAATCAAATCTATAGTTTCAATAAATATTTCTTTAGTTTTTTTTTTATTTAACTCTAAAGTTTGTGTCCAACTACATATTAATATTTATTTTTCAAAACGTTATACCGCTTTGGGTTTTTATTTTTTTATTTTTTTACTTTACCTCTAATGCCTGTGTCCAACTACTACTACATGAATATTTTTCAAATCGTTAGCGTTATAGAATAGTTATATTTGTGCTTTACCTCCCTCCGGGATGACTCTGGCCTCTATGGGGAAGGAAGGAGTGAGAGTGAGAGAGAGAGAGAGAGAGAGAGAGAGAGAGAGAGAGAGAGAGAGAGAGAGAGAGAGAGAGAGAGAGAGAGAGAGAGAGAGAGAAAAATAAATATTTAGCAAGCATTCCAAGTATTCCCGCACACAAAGACGTGATTCAGCTCGGACAGACTTTTAGCGAACCTGCGAGCTTCTCCAAAAAATATTGCTGACCACTGACATATCACACGCACACAAACACACTGAAGGTGGAGGACTGAAGCACATTGCAGACAAAAGAGTCTTTTTTTTTTTATTATCAGAAAACAAAGCATTAAATATCATTATTGATCCATTTTATATGCAAGTATCAAACTTACTGTATTGTTGCACCTCTGTACAAAGTTAAGATCAATTTAGAGATATTAAAAATCCAAGTAAGTTTAAAAAAGTATATTTACCGTCCACGTGGAAGACAAAGACACAAAGTAGGAGAGCGAAGCAAAGCAAACGTTTCATCTTGCTGCCTTCAAATCAACACAAACACAATTAAAGTCCGATGTACATGTTTTGTACAAGATCAGCACACGTTTCTGCATCAAAGACACATTTTACGAGTGTCAAAAGTACTCCAGTTAGAAGTATAAAAATGATTTTTAAAAATGTACCTGTTAAAAGAAGTTTTGATTTGCTGCTTGCTTGCTGTTGGTCGTCTGCTGCAGGGTTAGTGGCTGACTAGCGGAGGCTGAAGAAGAACCCCCCCCCCCCCCCCCCCCCCACCCGCCACAACTGCAAAAACACATACCTGCACACGCCCACTTGTTGAATAAGATGTACGTACCGCATGCACATTAAAATCCTTGATTAATTGGCACCTTTTCAACTTTCAATCAATCAATCAATCAATCAATCAATCAATCAATCAATCAATCAATCAATCAATCAATCAATCAATCAATCAACCAACCATGAATAAACTAAGAGCCACATAACAACCCAACTAAATAATGTGAAAGTGTTAATTGAAGCGCTTGTTTGTTCTTGATTGCAAAAGTGTACCTAATGAAGTGGCCATACATTCAAACCATAAAAGGTAATATACTTTCATCTTATACAAAAAGTTACACAAATTACAAAGTTAACTCACGCAGTATTTATTGTAATCACAAGTAGTCTGGTACAAAATGTAGCATAAATACAATGACACCTCTCATCAGTGAGCAGCTAGATTAATTTGAAATAAATCGCAAAAGATGGTCTATTTATTTCTAAAAGCTAGCTTAAAGTCAGGACGTCATCGTTGTCCAATGAAAAGCATGTACTTTACATGTTTGCACGTTTCCGCTCTAGGTGTGTTAAACTAGCATCAGCTTTGTAATTATAACAGCTGCGCTAATTTTGTTTTGCCCGTCTATAGCGTTTCCAATTATTACATATTAGCATTAGGCTAGCATCTGTGCTGGTAAATAGCTATCCCCGTGATAAATGGAGGTTCACTCTATGTCCATTGTTTGTCATTTTATGTAGATATAAGTAAATATTTTTCATCCCGCAGGGACACTCATATGAAGACAAACACACACAAAAAAAGAAATCCAATTCATGTTCGTAAACAAGACCACAGGATACTTCCGGGTGGCAGCAATGCGAGTGGCTAGCTAGCAGCTAACGTCAGCGCTATAGAATGCAATCTATTTTAACATTATGTATGTGCCAAAATCATCATCCCAATCAATTCTAAGGTTTTCTCACTCACTCACAAACATAAGAGTTTGTTTTTGCCACCCGGAATTACGCATGACGGTGAAAAAGCCAATTCAGCTAAACGATCAAGCTATTCAGTCGCTAGCATGTCGCGGTCACGCGCTACTAGTCGTCCTTGCAACCTGTCTGGTCCGTTTCGGTCATGCGAAAGAGGTCCACACCCTCGGTCAGTAGAAGGTCCTGAGCGTAGCGCACTGTCTCGGGCGGTAGGAAGCGCGAGCGGCCCAGGATCCAAGCGTACTCCACGTGGAATATGCGCAGGATGTCCGTGCATGAGTACACCACGGCCACGCTGCTGTAGTCCGTGCTCAGGATCCAGTACGGAGCATAGGGGGTGACTGCGGGCAGACAGAGGCGGACACAAGCGCTAATTACGATTATTATGAGAAGCAAACCAATCCAGTAACTTTTCGCAGGACATTGAATCGATCACGACTGGACTGCTCTCGTCGTCTTAGAAGACATTTGCCTCTTGTCTGAGAAGGCTTCATCAGTTCAGGCAACAAGGATTTGGTGAGGACAGACCAGAGAACACCGCACCACAGTTTAGTTGATTATTGATTAGTGATTGTGATGGATTCATTATCCACAAGCACAATCCAGTAACCTCGATACGTCAGCTGATAGATAGATAGATAGATAGATAGATAGATAGATAGATAGATA
This sequence comes from Festucalex cinctus, assembly GCF_051991245.1. NCBI lineage: Eukaryota > Metazoa > Chordata > Actinopteri > Syngnathiformes > Syngnathidae > Festucalex > Festucalex cinctus. The sequence goes on along the minus strand of NC_135430.1, from coordinate 4,736,806 downwards.
GATAGATAGATAGATAGATAGATAGATAGATAGATAGATAGATAGATAGATAGATAGATAGATAGATAGATAGATAGATAGATAGATAGATAGGTACTAGATAGATAGGCACTAGATAGCTGGCATGCTAACCAGTGAGCAAATCTTTTGTTTTTATGATTGAGATCAGGACTTTAACCAGCGAATGACAACATAAACAAAATACAGAGATGGAATATTTTAGGTTTGCTTTCTGATCTTGCTCGCAGAGGAGCTATGCCAACCACTAGCTAGTGACAAGCTAACCCATGCGAGGATGAAATAAAACACAATCAACGAGTTGCGTTAGTGGCAGCAATAAACTGGTGAAATGTTGAACAAAATGTCACTATTGTTGAGGTCATGGTTGCCTGTGGAAGTCATCAGAATGTGATGAAGTCCTCACAGGATCCACTTAAGGCGGACAAAGACGACTGCTGAGGGATGACGGGGCCGGATTGCACATTCATTACCAAACAGGCCTCCGTTGTCAACACTAACAGACAAAAAGATGCGGATTGTGTGTCTTCGTTGTTATTGTGCGTCTTTTGTCATCTCTCACGAGGTGCATTGTGACTGAATTGAGGCACGGCGACGGCGCTCGTGTCGTCTTTCGAAACCCCTTACAGTAGGAGAAGCTGACTCCAATTTGGGCCGGTACTCTCGGGTCGTGGACCACCGCCGTCCCCTCGGTCGTCCGCACCTTGTCTTTGCTAAAAAAAGACACACACAAAATTGAAGATCTGATTAGCTAGTAGTTTCAGTTACAGGAACAGCCAATACCAAAAACTGCAAACTTTTGGAGAAGCTTTTCACAGAAACGTGTTAGCGAACATGTTTCGTCGAATGAAAGTAAGAAAAGTCGCGACTCACTAGAACTGCGAGTTGACCACTCGGATGGTTCCGTCCCGTCGTACAGCATAGTTGGCTTCGATGCACTTCCCCCTCTCAAATCTGGCCGGCAACTTGCCGATCTCGTACCACTTCCCCAAATACTGACGTCCGCCGGCACGGGTGAAAAAGGACAGGGAGGGGGCGGGGTTAGTGGCGGCCAGGTGAGTGGCCGGCGACGCCGTCTCGGTTACCTGCTGGAGGTTGAAGTTGGGTTGCACTTTGGGGGTGGGGCAGGCCCCCCAGCGGTACGTCTGCGCTGAGGTCAGGGGCGGCAACGACGCCAGGAGAACGCAGCACAACGCTAACATACTTCTGTCCCAAGCGGTAGAAGAAACGGAGACGAATAGAAACCGGTTTCACGCAGAGATCCTGAAAAAAAAATAAAATTACCAGCGGAATGTTCCGCGTCTAAAAAAAGTCATTGGACAACCTCAATTGATTTTAACAAGAAGCATCAGCTGTTAAATTTCTCACATCTGTTTTGGTCTTCAGTGCCTTTCACGCAGACTTCATACCAAATGCGATACATACTACCTTTGACACCCCACGCTGGCTACGATACAACTCTGGAAACTGGAATATTTGCAGGTTGACTTCAACGCCACGCAAAAGACGGACAATTCACGTTTCTAGCTACTAATTTGGCAAAATTTTACACGTCGGCCGTGGTTTCCCGTTAATCCATTTCACACAACCACTGCTCATTTCACACGCTGACTTCTCGGCTCCATGTTGTAAAATTTTACGAATGCAGAAAATTCATATCAGTAGTCGTCGTAGACATTTAAAAACTGCGCTTTTTGTAATACACATTTTGGCTGTTCACCTTTCACACAGTCGACGTGTCCCTTCTAATGCTACTGCTGAAGCCTGAAGAATTCTTGGGTCCACTGAGAGAAAGGCAGCTAATTCCGGATCAAAATGGCAAAACAATCCTACATTGACACCCTTTCACACAGGTCCCGAGCCGCCTAGGATACCACCTCCAAAGCTGGCAAAATGTTTGTTACGCGCACACAAAACCTTCCTTGGAAGATTTCCCCTTCAATGGTCTCTTAACTCTTTGACCGCCAAAAATGTTTAATGACGTATTCTAAAATCCTAACGAATGCTGCCAAAATCGTTAATTTACATTATTAGTCTCAATGGGCAGCGCATCGTCTTGTGCAGCGCTGCCTTGTCACTTAAACAAAAAAATATTAGTGTCAAAGTCACTGCTGTGCAAAAAAACTGTATGTTTTCATAAAAAGCTTGTTTTTTTTCTCTTAATATTTTTGTATTTTCGCTTCTGTCACTCTAATGACCTAATTTCAAATGGTGATTACTAAAGAACGGAATAAGGTAGAAACTAGTGCTGTCAAAGTTAGTGTTAACTAATTAATTAATCACAAAAAATTATCGCATTAATCATTGTATTACCACAGATTAATCACACTATTAATTTTGGCCGCAGATGATCCTTTTTAGCAGACAGCGGATGGTTACGTTAAAGATAACTGTTCGAGTTTGAGCAATAAACATAACTACATGCATTAAAGTAAAACATTTAATAAATGTTTACATATGCCGTAGGTCATTTTTTTCCCATTTTAAATTATGTAAATAATTAATTGATTAGAAAGAGCAGGATGAGCGTGCGCAGTGGATATCAATTTTTGAAGATGTCCTCATAACATTAAATGTCGAAAAAATTTAACACATAACAGGTGTGCTTCAAATTTATCGGACAAAATATGTTGGGGAAAAAAGCCTTTTTAAGTCAGTGATTAATAATGATTAATCAAAATTCTACGATGTGATTAATCTGATTAAGAAATTTAATCGTTTGACAGCTCTAGTAGAAGCATACTTTTTTTTTTCTCATGAAAAAATGGAATGCAATCTTTCATATGGTATTCACCATATTTATGTCGTCATACCGCACAATATTCTGTTTGCTTTGAAAGATGAGTGAAAATGCTCCAAATCGGCTGGCACTGTTGGGGTGTTTTGGATAACGTTTGGCAGTCAGAGTTAAACTAGGAATAAACTTACAACTTGCACCACATTGGCATCCCGGTGTCCCCTTTCACACAGCTTCTTATCGCATATTTAGCCATCTGAGATGCCGCATTTGTACTTGACAATAAATAACAATGTGTGCGTGCTCAGCCAGCACCTGGTTGCGCAGGTTGAACAACTTGTTTAACACGCCAGTGGGACTTTCTTTACATTAAATAATAACCACAATTGTTATTTACAAAGGTGTATATTTACATCAGCATATTTGGATCCAAGCCTTGACTAAAGTATAAGCCATATGTTCTCTTCAATATTAGTGCTTTAATTAAACACATGGATTCAACACGCAGTTGAAATACAAAGCTTTTGAAACGAAGCAATAAAAACGTTTATTTATTTCCCGTCATGCACCGGGTGAGAGCCCCTTACCTTGATGGCATCAAATGTGAAGTTGTGAACCCTTCAGCCTGAACGCTCGCCACTTTCTGAATGGCAACTTGGCTGCGTTCACCATGTGACGTCACAAGTCGACGCTGATGATTGGTCGTCTCGACTCGAGAGTCTTGCTTGGCTTTACTGGCATGTGCGTGGTGTTGCGCCTACTTTTTTGTTCTCAAAATGATTCACACTTGGTCGTCATTTCCATGTGGCGTCCATAAACATAATCGTGAGATTTTCACGTGTTTGCTGTGTATGCATTTATCATGACCCACCATTTGTAAAAGCACAATTCTGTTCGTGAGTAGTTCCTTGTAATGTGCGTTTGTGGCTCGTCGGCCACCTGCATTTATTTTTGGAACGCTGTTTCAAAATATTCAATTTTGACAGGTCCTCAGATCTTCACGCGTCTAAAGGCCAGTTCCTCTCCCGTACAGAAGGGGGCAGTGTGTTGCTATCCCCACTGAGCAGGAAGCCTCGTTGCCTGCCGTCTCTCGTTGTAAACTTGGAAATTGATAGACGGGAAACGAGCCGTTATCTCATCTTCTATTATGCGTTTATTAACACAAGTCTAATTTGATTCCCTCGAGTTTACGCTGCCTCGTTCTTCTACGGTTAAATTTTCTTCTTCTACTCTGCTAAAGCAGAAGAGGTAAGAGTAGAAGAAGAATGTCTTCCTGGTGAAGGCAAAACAAGCTCATGGGAAACAAATTCAGATCGTATTTAGTTTCCCAACTTGTGCAAAATACATAAAAAATGAAAGGTCATAGAAAGGCTCGTTTCCTACTTTTAAATTTCCAATTTTGAGCGAGAAACGGGTGGCGGCTCGTCCCATTCAATGGAGCCAACAACACTGCCTCCTCGTGGACGGAGAAGGAACGGATCTGAATACCTGATAACCTGTGAAAAGGGGGGGGGGGGGGGGAACTCAATGTCTCAAAACTAAATGCACGACGATAAAAAAACAAAAACAACAACGCACGTTTGACAACTCACAAGCAGAATTGAATTTTTAAAAAATGTTAAGTAAATGTATACACAACATGAATGTGACAAACATGGATATATTTGTAGATCTCAAAAAACGTGAAAAATCACGCCTTTTTTGTGTTAATAATTTAGAGACAAATCTCATTCTCCCCGCGATCTCGTTCTCACCTCATATTTAATTGAAGGGCGATGTCAACAGACTGTCATTCCTGCTTCTTCCAGCAGATATCACTAAAATCCAATTTTCTCTAATGATCGGTAGATAAAAAGGGACTTTGGTGAAAGTAGTAGTAGTACTCCCTTAAATAAAGTAGGCCTACAGATACTGGAATTAAGTACAAAACTGATTTGTACAGTCAGTTACATTTTAGAACTTGGAACAATGAAGAAGAGAAAAAAAATGTAGTATTTGTACTTTACTTGCCATCGCTGTCATTCTGCCAACCAGCATGAAAATGAGACGTGTGTCCTTTTTAGCGTAATCCAATTGACTTCAAAAATCCAAATGAAACACATTCATGACATATGACAAAAATCAATGACTGTACGAGAAGCTTGTATTGGCCAGTTAACAATTCAAAGACTTCCTTTCATTGTTTTTTTTGGAATGCATTTGCCAGTCATATACTAAATAGAGAGACACAAACTCAATAACAATAAAGATGTTTTATTTCCAGTGTTCTTGCAGGGGGACATTGCACTGGCGAGATGCAAAACAACGCATGCAACTGCTTCATGTCTGTGGAGAAACTTTCCAAAGGAAAAAAGAAATGGAGGTGAAGCCGTTGGAAAGTTCACCTTCAAATTAATTCTTCAAAACTGCTTGTACAATCAGGTACAAAACACGGGGGAAAAAAGAGGCACTTTCTTTCTTTTTGGAGGACAAAAAAAAACAAAAACAAAAAAAACAAAAAAATGTCGATTTGGGACGATAACTTGGACAGAGGTTGGAAATAGAAAAAGGGTGCATACACTAAAGTATTACATGTCAACAATGTATGACTTTTCTTGTTATTTGATAGAATTTGATTATATTTGTCAAGCTCATCTCTGGCTGCTGCATTTATGCAACAAAAACAAACAAACAAACAAACAAACAAACAAACAAACAAACAAATGAATGAGACGTTCCGATGCAGTCAGAAACGTGAGACTCACTTCCAAACCGCATGTGTGTCACGTCAACGCTTACTAATAACTTGTCTTTTTGGATGATTCTGATCTGGGATTGAGTCCAGTTTGGTCACTGATTGACCAACAGGTGTGTCTTCAAAGTACATGTACAGTGAATCCCCCACATATTCGCCGTTTGAAAGTCACAAATATGCTTTTTTTTTCTTGGAAAAAATATGGCCAAAGCACTAAAGCATTACTTTGGCGCCCTCTGGTGCCATCTTGATGTCAAGAAAGCATTTTGTGAGAGTTGACACACAAACACAAAAGGGATACGCGACTCATTGAGACTTTTTCAGCAGTCAAAAGTGAGTATTTTGTCAAAACTTATTCATTATCTTTCATGTACAATCAATACCTTTAAAAATTGATTTGTCAACTTGCCGTCGACTGATGACATGACCTGTGCTGAGGAATTAGGCAGCGGCCAATCATGTCTCACATGTTTCCTGTGTTTGGTCAGTAAACTGAGCCATGATTGGTCGTTACCTACTTCCTTGGCACAGGTGATGTCATCATCAGTCAATGGCAAGTAGAACAATTACTTTTTAAAAGGTATTAATTAAAGGTAATCAAATTAATTCTGGACAAAATATGAACTTTTCACTGCTGAAAATTGTCCAGTGACTCAAGTGTCCCTTTTAACATGCAAGTAAGTGCTTTGTCACCATCTTGTGGCATCTATATGCAATTGAAGGCCTTTTGTGTGTGTGTGTGTGTGTGTGTGTGGGGGGGGGGGGGGGGGGGGGGGGGGGGGGGGGCTGGGCAATTAAGCCTGGTTCACACGGCAGGAGAATTGGCCCGATTTTAGCCCCAAATTTCCCCTCCCGACAACCATAAGGACGCGCAGAGACGCAAGTGATAATCTTCACAGATAATCCTACCGTGTGTCTTGTCACCACACACAGCGCCTCCCGATATCGGCGCTCGGAAGGACCCCCGACTTGAAATCGGGCATATCCAACATGTTGGATTTTTTGGCCCGATTTCGCTCCGCGCAGCAGATTGACAGTGACGTGCAGCCAATCAGAAAGCGAGCCAGCGAGGAAGCCGGTGGCGAAACCAAAATCAAACGCAGCAGAAAGTCCGTGCTCGCACTATTACACTCTTTTTAGTTTTTTTTACTCATTATTATTATTATTATTATTATTATTATTATTTTTATACACGCACACACATTCTCCACAAATAAACGTGGTCTCCGGGTGGGACGCCAACCCGCGCCGCCAGCACCGAGCCGAGGGCAAGCGATGTCTCGCCAGTGCCCATTTACACTCCTTTAAACAACACCTTTTCTTTTTATGCCGCTTTTTCGGCTGAAAACCAGGATCGACTCATGTTGACGACTCGGAAGCCACGTTTAATCTCGAGAGGTTTTGCGAGACTTCCCGTCACATTCTTGAATGAACTCGGCTCGTGTGGAGTGTGTTGATTGTGCAGTGTGGCCGCACACCACGCACGGTACGTTTAAAACTGGAACTCCCGTGATTTTTTCTCTTCACATGTGTCTGTCAAAGATTGGAAATCGGCCGACAATTTTAAAATCTTGCCGTGTGAACCAGGCTTTACTTGTAGATTTCAATTTTCTGTGGTTTTCAGTCTAATAGAAAAGTAGTGCTTTTGTCACCCTCTTGTGCCATCTATAGGCAATTTCAAGTTTTTTTTGTTTTTTTTTTAGGCAGAGGGGAGGCAAATGTAGACTTCCATTTTGTGTTGTTTTTAGTCTAGTCAAAAAAAGTAGTGCTTTGCCGCCATCGTGTGGCTTTTATAGGCAATTACAACCATTTTTGGGGGTTGTTCTTATCCCTTGTAAAAAGTGGAGGAACACTGTAAATGATGTTCGTCCAGGGATGAAAGTTGTACATTCTTAAGGAAAAAAAAAATAAAAAATCGAATGTGTTGTTTCCAGAGGAGTGTTGAGTTCCAGCTTGGCCAGAGATGCACATCATCAAGTCCGTACACGTTATTTACAAAAAACAAAAGAACAAACTGGTGTGCAGCTGAGAGCACATTCGTACGCTAACAACACATTCATCCTGTTTGGTTTTTGGTCAGAGGTACTGGGAGAAGCGCGAGCGCACCACCTGCACCCCCGACAGCTTGTGAGGGTGCGCGTCGTCCCCTGGCGGAGACACGCTTTTCCCGTTGGCGGGCGGCGCGTCCTCGGTGTCACCGCTCCCTCGGCCGTCGATCCGGTCGCGGATGCCCGAGTCCTGCGAGGCCCGCCGAGGTTTCGGGCGGCCCGGCGGCGGCCAGTCGTGGACGGCGGCCAGCTGGGCCAAGTCCCGCTGGTCCGCCATGGTGTGGCGCCGCCGAACGTCGTTCCGGCGCCGGCCGTCGGTGGCGTCGTCGTCGTCGGAGGCGGCGCGCAGCCGCGACTTGATGCGCTGGGCGATCTTGAGGTGCCAGGTGCCTGCTTCCGATGGCGAGCCAAGGCTGCCGGTGGACCGCCCCTTCTTCATCACCTCCAAGACCCGCGCCAGCCGCGCCGGCGCGTCCGCTCGGCCCTCGCCGCCGCCCGGCTCGCTGTCCGTCTTGCGGCGGCGGGCGAGCGTGTTGCCTTCCATCATCTTGTGCGCGGGGAAGAGTCGCCGGGCGGCCATCTTGCTGCCCTGGTCATCCTTGCGGGGGCGTGGCGTGGAGCGGGCGAAGACGATGGGGAAGTCGCCGTCGCTGTCCGTGTCGGCGGCGGGCCGGCCCTCGCCGCCGCGTTCGTCGTCCGCCTCGTCGCCGCCCGTCGGGAAGGTGACAGACGAGGTGGTGGAGTAGTCGGACGTGACCGAGTGAACGTCCGGCTCGCCTGACCACGTTTTGGCAACCGAGTCAAGGGTGCCCAGGTCGGACGACGGTGGGTCGGACGACGACGTGGCTTTACCCCGCCGGACTTCCGGCGAGGGCGCCGACTTGGCTTGGCGCGTTTGGGCGCTTCTGCCATTCTCGTCATCCGGGGGAGGCTCCGCCTTCCTGCCGGCGAGAGAGAAGACGACGGCATCCAGGTCGTCGTCCGAGCTGCTCGCCGCCATTTTGTCCTTGGACTTGTTTCGTTTGCGGCCGCTCGCGCCAAAGATGGATGACACCAGAAGCTCGCGGCTGCATTGCTCCTTCCCGGACGACCACGAAGTCTGACAACACAAAAAACAAAAAAACAAAAACAACATCACAAACTTGTCTGGCATGATAACACAAAACCATAGTTGGGACTCCCCCCCCCCCCCCAAAAAAAAAAAAAAAAAATCAAGTTATGCTTTTTAATCGGGCTTGCATGCAACAGAAAGCATAAATTCATCCTTTACAGTCAAAAAAAAAAAGAAGCAAATTTACAATTTTTTTTTCTAGCAAATTTGCATTTTAGAAAGTGGCAACTTAGCGAGAAAAAAAACTCATAAATTTGTAAGTTTAGAAAGTGGCAATTTGCCATTTTGTTTCTGAGTTTTTTCTCGCAAATCTGCCACTTTATAAACTCACAAATTTGCCACTTTAGAAAGTCGCAAAATTGCCACATTCTAAACTTGCAAATTGACAATTTTTTATTTTTTTTTTAGAAAGTGGCAAAAAATTTGCGAGAAAAAAATCGTAAATTTGCAAGTTTAAAGAAAGAAAGAGGCAAATTCGAAACTTTTTTCTGAGTTTTTTTTCCCAGCAAATCTGCCACAAAATTCGCAAATTTCCAAGTTATTTTTCTTGCAAATTTGCCACTTAGTAAATTTGCAAATTTCAGAGTTTTTTTCCTCACGTATTTGCAAGTTTTTGAAGATTTGCCACTTTAGAACGTTGCAAATTTATCACTTTCTAAACTTGCAAATTTACGAGGGTTTTTTTTCTCGCAAATATGCAAGTTTTTACAAATTTGACACTTTCTAAACTTGCAAATTTATATATTTTTTTTTTCAGGAACAAGACAGTTAAGCTCATTTGAAATTTCGTGTGGTAGACCATTTAAATTTGCCTATTGTAATAACCTGTTAAGCCGGACGGATGAAAGAAATTTATTTAAGTGACTACATGAGGAGATTGTTTAAATGATAAGGAAGTGAAAATGTTTAATCGAATGCCAGATGACTCTCTATCTCAGCAGGAAGGCAAGCCTCCCATCAAGGGTTGTGACTGAGTTTGATTAAAGGTCCAGCCCAAGGTAGGAAGGCCCTTGTAAGTGTTGTTGGCCCCGAAGGTTGTGAAGATCGCTGAATGACTCTCCTGGATTCACCTATCACATGGCACAAAACAGGTACCATTGACTAACAGCTTGCTAGGTTGCGGAGCGAAGCCTGACTGAAGTAAGGTCAGAGGAGAAACAAGCAGCTTGACTAGCTATGAAAAGTGTGACCAAGTAAGTCACTGAAGAGGTTGGGAGCGCATTGGTTGCTACCCTCGAAGTTCCCCCAACCGCTGTGTAGTCCAGGGCCTGTCTACTGTGCAGGACGTGTCAGAAGGGACAATTCAAGGAGACGAGTCCCTTTCCTGAATCAAATGGAGAGTAAGATGCGATCAGAATCAGTCGGGGCTGTCTTTTTGATTTTGATTTTGTTTTTGGGGCCATCGTGAAGAGGAAGCGAGACAGCTGGTTGAATTATTAATGCTGAAAATTACATACAGAAACATTGGATAATGTACACACATTAGAGCAACAACACATTGATTGCACTTTAAAGACGACGCATTGAATTATATACTTGTGCTTATAATTTTACTAATATGGGGTTTTATGATGGAAAGAGAAATGTTACGTCATGCTCTATGTGGTATTGATAGTGTTGACAAAGGACTTATTTGTGTTATGAGAAAAAAAAAAAGTATTATGCACTGTGATGGTGATGTTTTGCTTATTTAACAAATACATGGTATGAGCATTTGAGTAAATATGTAATAACAGGAGGGAAATGTTAGGATTATTATGTATATATTATTCCATATTTTCTCTTTTATTACATAGAGTTAATTGTAAAGCATGTATTCAGTATTTCAAGTTTGGGCTGCTGTATGCGTATTCAACCTAAGGACATCTGGAATGTGGGAATGAAGAACTTCACACCAGGACAAAAGACAGCCTTCAAGGATTAGTGATCAAAGGATGTCTCCTGTGTTTATGACTGTTGTATTTGTGATGCCACAACACTGCTATTTCTCCGCCTCCTTTTGTGACCATGAAAAGACAAGAAATGTGAATGTGTGTCAGAGTGGGCAAGAGGATTGTGACCAGGACACATCTCTCGCTCATTAGGCCGTCAGGTCACACACGTTTTTGTTCAGTTTCGCTCCACTACCAGGGGCACTAAATAATCTTTACTTCATAAAATAGATTTATTAGTAGTAAGTAAGAATCCGTGGAGTTCACCCTGTGAAAACCTGCCAATTTTGTGTTTTCGGTGGTGAAATCCCGGCACTATTTTGCGATGAGGCGCGGTGATCTCTGGTGTGGGCGTAGTGCCATTAGGTCGGTAGTGGTGTGATTTAGGTCACATGAGCCAATCAGGTAGCTGCTGCTTTCTCCTCACCATAGCAACCGCATATCAAAAATGGCGACCACAACGTCGGAGAGCGAAGAAGAGCAAAAGGAGAAAAAAGTTAAAAAGAAAGTGGGGAACAAACTTCGTTCCCGTTCAGGTTTGCCCATCGCTTCAGCTGGCCCCGTCCTTCCAGCCATCTGCATCATTTGTAAAAATAAATTTTAAAGTATACTCGTCTGGGATCGGAAGGAACACGGAAGAGGGATCATCTCGCCAAAGCAGAAACATTGTCGGCAGGTATGTGCTACACACACGCGTGCCCATTTCTGTTATTAATGTGACCGATATTTTGTATAGGGCTGAAAATAATTTGTTGCTAGGTTAAGTTTTAAGGCTATAGTTTAGTAAAAACGCGAGCTGCTGAATGATTTATCGAGTGAATCCAACAGTGGTTACCAAACTCGGGTTACCTGTGCCCATCAGTCATAATAGAGAGTCACAGCTACACCCTCCCTTTTCCCCAAACTCTCTCTCACCAACCTCAACAAACACTTTACTTTACTTAAATCTGTGATATGCATATACTGTAAAGAGGTGATGTGACAATAACACTTACAATGTAATTCTTTTTTTGTGTAAAGGCGGGTTGCTGCAGGCAGATGAGATGATGAAAAAAATAAATAAATAAAATTGATTCTCTAAAAATGAAAAACAGTTGGTTGTTAATTATTACATGCAAATGTGTTTTTTTTTGTCTTCTGTATTTAGAATTGTTATTTGACCAAGAAAGTATATAGGCCTATTGGTATATTTTTATTTCTATCCAAATATACGATTATTCACTAGAATTTTCAGTAGGATATCCGAATACCAAAATATTCGATAGCTGCAGCACTAATACTAATTTTGAGTTGTGGCACGCCCACACGAGTTATTTTACCACACACCCGTGTCAAAACTAGCTTACTACACACTGCACCCCAACTTCAAATTTTTGCTAACATAATAATAATAATAATAATAATAATAATAATAATAATAATATATTATGAATTTTGTTGGATCCAAAAGCAACTTACATAATTATAGTTTCATATGATTGTAATTGTCTTATTTTCAAATGTTTAAATATTTTTCTTGATTTGAAAAAAATATATAATTGTTTTGAATAATCTTGATTTAAATTATTACCAAAATAATTGTGATGATAATTTTTTTCCATAATAAAGCAGCCCTAGTGTGATGTGAATATGTGTATATTGTGCTCATCTTTCCCTTTAATTTTCTATTTCAGGCAGGATATACTATATAAACCAATTGGGCAAACAATTTTTGTGAGTGGACCAAACAAGGTCAGAATTTGTCATATCAAATGCTGCTGCTGTTCCTAATCAAGTGTGATGGTTGACCAAGTGCTCACGTTATCTGACAACTAGCGCACTCACCTTTGACTTGGCTGAGTCACTGGTGGGAGAATCTGCAGGGGGGGAAAAAAAAAAAGTCACATCATCATCATGATGAAGGAGGAAGACGAGGAGGACGAGCTTGTTGATGGAGTGATGAGAGCGCACGATGATGTCGTCAGACACAATACGTGAGCCATGCTAACGCTCCAAACAGCGGGACAGAGAGACAGCGCCCCCTGCTGACACAACTTTCAACTGTCAACACAACAAGCGTGAAAAATGAGACGTGTTCGCTGTGCGTGCAGGATGGACACAAACCACATGATGATGCGCTAACTTAACTTCCATCTCCCCAGATTTCATTTGCCGTTACGCCCACTTTCTAGTCTCTTTGGTCAACAAAATGTTTTTATAAAATAAAATAAACAGTCAAAGAAATGTCAGTTTGAAGTGTTTTTATGTCTTCGTCTGAATTTCACACTCTTCTAAACAAGACGACAACAAACTATTGGTGTTGCACAAAAAAAAAAAACAACAACAAAAAAAACAACAACAAAAAAAATTAAAATTATGGATTTTTAAATGTTTTTTTTTTAATCACAAATCTTTTATTTGTTGCAGATCTTTGTTTGTTTTTTGAAATGTGTTGCCGACCATTTACACAAATTATAGACACATTTTTGGTCATTTGAAATTGAAAAAAAAAAAAAAAACAACAAAAAAAAAAAAATATATATATATATATATATATTAAAATAATGGAATTTTTAATCACAAATCTCTATTTTATTGACTTTTTGAGAATCTTTATGTTTTTGTTGTTGTTGTTGTTGTTTTGAAATGTGTTCCGGACCATTTACACATTTATGGACAGATTTTTGAGCTTGTTTGTATTTTTTAAAATAATCTGTTTCTTCCCGATGGAGAATTTATTCTTCAATTTCGAAAAAATCTTCAGTGCAAATTGCAGTGAAAAGAAAATGATTTATGCAAATGTAAGCGGTGCACTCACTTTTTGTGAGCTACTGGAATATACAAAAAAATAAAAATAAAAATTAACAGACCACTGCAAAATGATTAAGTTCTCGTGGTTTTTCTTTTCTATGTTTGAGTGAAATGAACATTAGAAAAATACATTACTGAGAACATAACTCCCCAAAACAAATATTTTTTTTTAGGGCTTTCATTTACACAAACTGAAGTGGTGAAAAAAAAAAGTCTCTTGATCCCCCCCTCCCCAGAGTTGACACTAGCTAGAAACACATTTTTGCTAATGCTCACGCACATGACAATGTAGACGAGTGGTTGCCATGACAACAGTGAGGTGAGGTGGATGGTGGGTGGGGTCACAGAGGGGCTGGCCCAATGAGAAGGGAGGACGCCACACGAGTCGGCAAATGTGGGTTCTGGGAGGGGGGGTCCCGGCGTCCACCTATAAATAAGGTGGTCTTCCAATTTGGACAACTAACATGCCCCTCTGCGCCCCCTGTGGTACGGATGATGGTATGACGGGCGGGTTTGCGTACCGTGCCGTCTCCCCCGCGGCCGGCGGGCCAGCTATGAAACAAGTGAGGGGAGAGACAGCGGAGAGCCGTTTTCAGATGCCGACAGAAAAGCCACCACAGGGGGGCGCTGTACTGTACCGTGTAACTGCTTTCCACTTTTTCTTTTTGTTCCGTTACCCTTTTTATTTTTTTCTCAAAAGAACTGCGGGTTCCGGCAGACTAGGCAGCTACACCGTGGGCAACAATCCTCCTCCTTCCTACAGTTCCAGCTGTCCATCACGGACATTATTGAGTCCATCAGTGACATCACGGCGTGATAGGCTCCACCCACTTGGCCTGTGTCAAGATCAGTATGTGTGTGAAAGGCGGCAAAGCCTTTAGGACACCCGACAGAGCCTCACTAGTAGAGACAGAGGGATCGAGAGGTGTGGCCTTTTGACTGGGAACACTGCAAACAACATTAGTCACAGCAGCCAAAAAAAAAAAAAAGCAAAACAAAATGGCAGCCACATTAAAAAAAACAAAAAAGAAAAAAAGAAAAAGAAAAACAGCAAAGCCTGCAATTTAATCGCATCTCGTCACTGGCAGATGCCAATAAATTGAAAAGATGCTTTGTTCGACCGCCGCGGCCATTTCCCAACCTTGGCCGAGCCGCCGCAACCTTCGGCGTGCCGCCAAAATCAAAGACAGCAAGTGTGGCTCTCCTTGCCCACAAGTCAGGGCATCACAGTGTAGGAATGTAACCATATCCAAACATTACCATACCATATTATCACCAAACGATCATTATTGCTATATTGTGGGACAGTTGGCGATACAAAAAAGGTCACAATACTGTAAAAAAAAAAATAAATAAAAAATTGCTCAAAAACATAATATTGTGCTTTTGTTCATAACAGCAATGTATACTAACTCATTGACTCCCAGACATTTTCATTGAAGAAACCCCCTTTTGACAGATTTTGCAAGGCCCACACACAGAACATTGGAACCTACTAAAAAGAAAGATTATAGTTTCTTCTTTCATCAGGAAAAAAAAGCATATATGTATTTGTTTCCATTTTGCAGCCATTAGCATTAGAAATATTGCTATGTTTCATCAGTATTCACATTCCTGGTGAAAACACTGACAAACAGAGCTTGTTGCAACATGGCCCTGGCTGATCTCTTATACTCTGCTGCCACCTGCTGGCTGTGTTTTTAATAACTACAATTGCTTGAAGCACACTTCTGTATGCTCTTGCAGAACAAAAAAAAAAAAAAAGAAAACGAGTAAACACGTTTCCTTTTTACACGTTTTTGGGCTTGAATGGGTTAACAACCTAGAATCTCTAATAACACTTAATATTGAGGCACTTATTTGCTAATGCACACATTGAGTTCCTTCACATATTGATTCACTTCACAAGCATATTACATTCCCCTTCATTTGACCATTAACGTGGATTTGAAACGTATTATAAGGGCCAAAATATGCCTCGTGAAAATTAAACTGCACTAAAAAAAGTAGCCACCAGAGGGTGCTAGAACTGCACAAATGGAAATCAACCCGACTTTTTTTTTTATTTTTTATTTGAACAGATGTGCTGCTTTTAATATCGTGACATGACGATATAATATTATTATATTATATTATATTTTGGCAGTTTTAACTCATTCAAACCCAAACATGTGTAAATACGTTTTTTAATACTTTGTTCTTCCCTACTAAAAATACATGTATATATTTATTTATTTATTTATTTATTTATTTATTTATTTGTTTATTTATTATTATTTCTTTAATACTAGAGTGCACAGAAGGCTTTGATGCAGCTTCTGACCTGGAGGTCGCTTAAAGCAATGGTAGGTATTACAAAAAAAAAGCCAGCAAGTGATAAGAGATCAACCGGGGCCATGTTGCAACAAGCGGTTTTTGCACATTTTCGACAGGTTTGTCAATAATGATGAAACTTAGCTATATTCTTATATTCTGTATATAGTTAGCTATATGTTAATTGCTGCAAAATGGAAACAGATACATATATATATATATATATATATATATATATATATATATATATACATATTTTACTGATGAAAGAAGAAACAATAGTCTTTCTATTTGTAGGTTCCATTTTTTGACAGCAATAGAACACAATATTCTGTGGGCCTTGCGAAATCAGTCAAAATCCAGTTGCTTCAGTGAAAATAGCTGCGAGTGAATGAGTTCATATTGCGATATCCCAATATTGCCATTATTGTTACATCCCTATCACAGTAGCTGACATTTTTTTGTCACTTCACCTAAAATTTGTTTTCGCTTCCACCACAAATCCAAAATCCGTTTTTTACAAAAAGTTGTTGATACAATTATTATTTTTTTTTTACTTTTTAAAAAATAATAATTAAAAAAAAAACATTTTTAAAAAAATATTTTCTTTAATATAATTTTTGTTTTTAACTTTTTAAAAAATTTAAACCAAATTGTTTTTTTTTTTACAAAAAAAAAAAAATCAAGCAAGCGATGAAATTCAACGGTGTCAATTTTGCAAACAACTGAGAGGCGACGTTTTCCTGGTTGGGAAGCAGCGCAGGCGGCCGGGCCGGCCGCGGAAGAGAAAGGCTTGATTAGCTGGCGTGCTTACCTGAAACTTCTCCCTGCGGCGTGCCCGTGCGGCCGATGTTGGTGAGCAGGTGGTCGATGTTGGGGACCGGCTGCGACTCCACGGCGCTCTCCTCGTGAGAAAATGTCTGTGGGCGACACAAGACGGCAAACTCAAAATCATCTACGGCTGCCGACCTCAAATGAAAAAAACACGTTTGGAATCGTTTTGGGCGGACGTTGGCGAGCACTCGCACAACTTTGGGATGAAAATGCTCACCACGGGATCTCCATTGCCTTCTTCCGTGAAGAACCACTCGTACTGAGGAAACATTTCAAAGGTCAACAAATGTCCTTTTGGGGTTAGTGTTCATTTCGTCAACGAAAACTAAACAAAAATTATTTCGTCTACACACATTTTCCACCCAACTAAAACTAGACTAGATTAGACTAAAACCCTCATTAATAAACAATAACTGGGACTAA
Organism: Festucalex cinctus; assembly: GCF_051991245.1. Taxonomy (NCBI): domain Eukaryota; kingdom Metazoa; phylum Chordata; class Actinopteri; order Syngnathiformes; family Syngnathidae; genus Festucalex; species Festucalex cinctus. Next base: position 4,719,867 of record NC_135430.1, on the reverse strand, counting down.
TATAAGTGTGCATTTTCGTCGACTAATGAAGACGACACCAAAATGTCCTTCACGTCATAAAATCTGGACGAAAATTTATGGACATTTTGAACACAAACGAGACGAAAATTATTATCATTTTGTCAAATTTTGTCTCTGCTAATCTGTCATGTGACACTGTCATGTGACACGGTGACACGCCCCCTTTCAAATTTGCAGATAGAAAGTGCAACATGCACAAAACACATGGGACAGACAGGAGGTGGATTCATAGTAAACATTCAAAAAAAAAAAAAAAGTAAATTATAGTTACAGTGTTCCCTCGTTTATCGCAGCTGTTACATTCCAAAATCTACCTGTGATAATGGAAATCCACGTTAAAGGGGCTGTCTGCCGGATTCACTCAGGAAAATGCACTTTTTAAATACAGGATGTACACACTTTAACTTTCTCTCAGTCTACACATCTGTGTTTTTGTTAATCTTTTATGGTAATTTCGTCCTAAACCCCCACCTCCCCAGCCTGTATTTTGCCATTTTGTGTTTGTTTTGTAAACAGCGGGACGTTTCAGTGGAAAGACAGTGTTTACAACCCTCCAGCCAATCGCAGAGCGGGGGGTGGCATGTCGCCAACGGGGCCGGGCGAAAGTGTCAGCTGTGTGAATGTCACTCCCGCGGCAATTTGAAAGCACGCACGGATTATTTTTTTTTTCCACTCACTTCACTCACTCACTCACTCACTCACTCACAGAAGCTGTGTGTGAATGAGTGAAGAAAAAAAAAATCCGTGCATGCTTTCAAATTGCCGCGGGAGTGACGTCACGCAGCTGACACGTTCCCCCGGCCCCGTTTGCAACGCTCCACCCCCCCCGTTCTGCGATTGGCTGGAGGGTTGTAAATACTGTCTTTCCACAGAAACGTCCCGCTGTTTACAAAACAAACACAAAATGGTAAAATACATGCTGGGGGGGTGCGGGTTTAGGACAAATTCACCAACAGAAATGAAGACAAGCCCTGATCTGTAAATTGAGAAGTAGTTTGATTGTTTAACCCCTTAAAATTCGGATGGTCTCTGGCGGGCAAACATTCTTAAAAAAAAATATAAAAAACTATGCCGATACTCTACATGGTTCAGGAACAGTTTCAAACGTACTTTGAATGCAACTTTTTTTAAAGCATTTTCGGCAAAATTGCTCGTATGATAAGGGGTTAAATCCTGTATTTAAAAAGTGCCTTTTCCAGATTGAAACTGGCAGACAGCGCCTTTAATTAAAAAAATAAAAATCTGTTAATTATATACATTTTTTCGTTTATTATACATGTTTTTTTTTCATTTTGGGATGATTTTGACTTTATTATAAGTGCTTTTTCATTCATAATATATGTTCCTTTTGTCATGTTTTTTTTAAATCTACAGTAATTTTTTTAAATTAAAAGTACGTTTTTTTTTATTTACTTGTTATACAGAACAGTATATATTTTGTATCTCTGTAATGCAATGTCATGGCGTGACGGGACAGACACGTTTGGAAAGATCTCGTCGAGACGAAGTCACGGATGCCCGTTTGTCCCTAGCTGGACAGAGGGTCCAAGAGATACGGGCACACAAACACCAAAAAACCCCCAAAAACAAACCAAAAAGCATGTCAAAAAAATAAATAAATAAAAGCATTGAGGCCTCGAAAGATGAACCCGCGATAAACGAAGGAACACTCTATAATGTAACATGAATCCAATAGCTATAACGTTCCAACAATAATGCTAATTCGACCGCTGACTATTGCTAGCTAACTTACTAGCTTAGCATGGAGCCATAGTAGCCACTTGTTGATGTACTGTAATTGTGTGTCAAGTTGTTGTTTTTTTCATCAAAAAAGATGAGAGAAAAGTTTACGTGAGATAGTTTTAGATCCAAAATGTTCAACATTATCTGCGTGACAGTTTTTGTTGACTAAAACCAGACGAATAAAATGATGTTTTCTTAAGACTAAAATAAAGACTAAAATGCTCGATTTATAGTCGACTAATAAATAGATTAAACAAAAGTGAGATGAGGTTGACTAACTGTGATAAAAACTAACTTGCGTGATTGAAACTGGACTAAAACTGAGACTAAATTTCAAAATGGCAGACAAAATGATCCCCTATTGTGTTTGGGGGGATGTTCCTCACATTCTGAATGAGGGTCTCGACGATTTTGTACTGGTCGGGCATGTGCGTCACCATGTGCATCATGTTGTCCTCGGTGGTGCGCACCAGCGTGGGACCGAACACGATGGCCAGGTTCCTCGGTTCCATCTAGAAAAACGAGACAAACGGGTGAGCGAGCGTCAAATGATGCGCTCGTTTGGAAAAGAAAGCGACGGGCAACACGCGTGCGTGCCTTGTTCTTCTCCGAGTTGTCGGCGACGGTTTTCAGATGAGCCGAGAGAAACTTGAGCGTTTCGTAGTGATGACGCGGCAGCTCGTGAAGCTGAAAAAAGACAACACGAGGCAAGACTTGTTGGTCAAAACAAAAACAAAAATATCCAGCCACATTTTGGAATTTGGACTCAAATAGGAAGCGGTGAAAAGAACCCACCAGCCTCTTGAGCACTTTCAGCCTCTCCACCGGCTCGTCGATTCTGTTGGCCTCAATGAAGTCGGCGTAGCGATCTGCAGGGCCACCAAAAAAAAAAGGTATATATATATATATATATACATACATACACATCCATTTTCTTGATCGCTTATTCCTCACAAGGGTCGCCTATCTCAGCTGGCTCTGGGCAGTAGGCGGGGGACACCCTGAACTGGTTGCCAGCATATATGTGTATATATATATATATATATATATATATATATATATATATATATATATATATATATATATATATATATATATATATATATATATATATATATATATATATATATATATTACATTTTTTTTATTGTTTATTGGTTGTTGTTGTTGTTTTTTTAAATTTCTGTTGTCATTTGTCATGTTTTTGTCTTGATAAGATATTTAGAATGATAACAATGACCACAAACATGTTTGTGTTGAATGTTAAGATGATGTGTGCCCTTTTATGTTATGTTTGTGTATTTATTTTTATTACGTGTGTTTATATTTATTTATTTTTTTCCCTGTTTAAATGCTGATTCTGTTGTCATCATGTTTTAGGGTTGTGGCCTATGATAATAATGTTTAAATAACGATGATGACAACAATATTGAGAATGTTCGCGTGAATGTTGAGATGTTAAGTTTTTTTTTGTTTTGTTTTTTTAATTCTATTTGCTTTCTTCTCTTTTGTTTCCGAACATGAGGGATTTGTGTGTGTATTGTGTATGTGTCAACTTGTGGCAAATAAAAGGTTAAAACCCTATAAAGCCAAACGTATCATATTAAATACATTTTGAGCCCTCTATTTCATGAGTATAATATTTTTTTTTCCAATAAAACCCTGATGTGTATATAATCTGACACATGCAATGCACAGATAATCCATTAGAGGGTAGTATCATCCAGCTGATGGCTTTTCCAGTCAGCTTGCAAGGCACGTACACTTATTAATAGTGGGAAATGTTCTGATTTTTGGAAATACAACTAGGTTTGATGTGTCTGTTTATCATGACATTTTTGATAGTTATAAATGTACAAATTTAAAGCACTGTGACCAGATGTATCAACAAATCAATAGTCATATGTGGAAGTTGATTTTTAAAAAAAACCAAAATAATAAATTGTTTGTTCAAAAGGACCAATAAATACTCTATTTACAAAAAATAAATCAGAATTTTCTCTCATATTTCCCGGTTCAGTCTTTATAGGTGTAAAAAAGGGGGGAAAAAAAAGTCTGCGAGGACACGGCGGCGGCGCATACCGTTGGTGAAGAGCGGCTCGGGGAGTTTTCGGAAGAAGGACTTGAGTAAACTGCTGATCACGTTGAGATCTCGCCATTTCTGAAAAAAAGATGACAAACGTGAAGCGAAAGCGTCAAATGAAGTGTCGGGACAAGTTGACGCACGCACGTCGTCCTGGACGTTGATGTCGTTCATGCCCTTGTTGTTGAGCTCGTCCTGCATGTTGGAGATGGCGGCGTTGTTGCCGGGCACCCGGTAGATGCCCGTGTACTCCAGGCCGCGCTCCTCCACCAACTTGCAACAAACCTCCACGATCAGCGGCACAAACTGTGGGGGGAGAGGGGGGGAGCCAGCGTTGGATGGACTTTTTGCGGCAAGAACAGACTCCAAACGGTCGTGGTGACATGTGACGACACCTTGTTGGCGTGCGCCGGAGGACAGTCGTCCAGTCTGACACCAAAGGTGACTCCGGGCGCCACTTTCCTCTCGAAGGGTTTCCTCATCAGGCCCGGGATACCCTTCCTCCACGTAACTTTGTCCTTGGGTGGGCTGCTCTCATCTGCGGGCACAAAAAGGGAGGCCATTTTATTATAAGCTGCTTTTTTCCCCTTCTTCTTCAATTACTGCTATTGTTCTCCGTTGTGACTTGTTGTTCTTTCAGTGTGTTCCCTCTCAAATGTTAGATGAGCCAATAAATATCCATCACAAAACTAACAAGCCACATCAAACTTGATACAGAAAAAAAGGAAAACGAGAAGAAAAAAAAAAGAAGAAAGCTCCCCCCTATGACGTGGCCCGCAGCTGACCTTTGTGCGCGTTCTTCTTGTCCTGCTCAGGCTTGGGGGAGTGCGGACTTGGAGTTTTGGCGTCGCCTTTGCCCCCCAGCAGTGTCTGGCGAATGCTGAGCGACTGGCGAGACGAGCGCGGCGACGGCTCCGTCTTGCCGCCTGTCGGGCTGACCAAGAGAGTAAACTTTCAGTCGGGCTGTGTATATATGTGTGATATAGCCGATAGGCTAAGATCTTTGAGGTCACGGGGCGGCCATATTGCTCCTCCCAAGAAACGTTTCCCGGCATACAATCCTATGCATTAGGTGCGTTTCCATTACCCTCAGTTTTGCGCAAAAGGCACGTTTCGCAAAAGTAAGCTGGTAATGGAAACACCGGATTTGCGAAAAAACTCTCAAATATCGCAAAAAAGTTTTTGCGCTCTCATGAGGTGGTTTTTGAGACATATCGAAAAAGAAGTATTTCACAAAAGTTTAATGGAAACACTTTTTGCGCATTAGTAGTCATGTGACACCCACATGGTCACGGAGGAAAGGACTGTACCACGCTGTTTATGTGTATTTTTATTAAACTTGCAATTGCTATTTGTTTTGAGAATTATTAAGTTCGGTTTTGTGTTTTAGTTTTACATGCTGAAGTGATTTGTATCGGCTACTGCACGTCATAAGCGCAAAAGAGAGAGAGGTGTAATCGAGCGAGCCTCCTTCGAGGAGAGCATGAAATCCTGTCCTGCCATGTCTGGTTAATTTAGCAGGGAGGACGCTAGAAACATCAGAAACTTTTAACAAATTGGAACCCGCCTTTTACCCAGCCTCTGCATGGGAACAACATTTTAGTATTACATGAAGTAGGAAGTACGGGGCCACTCGCTTTCGTGTCGGAACTGCTTGCCGACTACCGAGGAAAACGCACAACAACACCAACACTAAATGCCCGAAACCGCCCGATGAGGGGTGAGTGTTTTTAAAGTAATATAACTACACCGGGCATCCGTCTACCGTAAACATCATGAGCACCTCCTACAGAACAGCGAGGTCTCGTGAGACGGGACATTCCGAGAATTGCACCTCAGAAGCGAAACTCTCTTCAATGGAAACACCGACAATTCGAAATTGTACTTTATCGAAATAGTACAATATCGCTTTTATTTTTGCGAAAATGGGTCATGGAAACGCACCTATTGACAGTATCCAAATTGGAGAACATTTGAGAAAGTACTTAGTTGAAATAGCATGATTTATAGTGTTTTAAATTTATTAAACATAAACAAAAGGACTTCAGACATTTTACAACTTGCCTTAAATGTACAAATTATATGCTTAATGATGTTTAGTACAGGAAGAAACTTGTATTTGTTTTTTTTTTTAATGAAAGAATTATACCCTTAATTCAACAAAAGAATTATATTATATTAGAAATTATTATTATTACTATTATTATTATTATTATTATTATTTATTATAATAAAACAATTATATAACAGAGTATAATTAATGTTAATTATATATGATACAATATAAAATTATATATTAAAACATAATATAAATAATATTAATAATAATAATAATAATAATAATGCATATATTAATATTATATATATATATATATATATATATATATATATATATATATATATATATATATATATAAATAATATGAATACAATAATTCATTAAATATAATTAATGAATAATAATCTAATTATATAATAATATTAATTTTATAATTGTATTATTGCATATATAATTATATATTATTATTTACATTTAGCAGCACATACCGTCCACTTGTCAATTTTTTTGTTTTGTTTTTACTTGTTAAAAAATAGTGACCACCCACCCCAGCACAAACCTCCCACCCCATCTCCGGCCTTATACTAACTGCCAATGAGCTGTATATATATCTCATCTGTACGTATACCATATAGTTTATATAGTAGTCTGCTCGCGAGGTGGGAGTAACAAGATGGCCGCCCTGCGACTTCAAGGGCTTGCACGGGCGTGTATGGGGTATCGGCTCTCCAGTCATATATACAGGTGAGTGTGGCCCGCATGAGGCGATGTGAGGCGGCGTGGCTTACTTACCTCATCAAGTTGTTGTACTCGCGGATCTTGCGGCTGATGAGCTCGTGGCTGCTGAAGGCCGCGTTCTAAAAAAGGAAGAGAGGACGTGAAAAAAAGCGCAGACGGAGGGAAACGTCCGTTGGTCATCCTCGTGCTCACCTCCTGGTCCAGATGTGCGCTCTCGCGGATCACCCGGATCCAGGCCAGCATGTCGTCGCGGTCCTCGGCCTGGAAGAGGTACTCGCGGTCCGAGGTGGTGAGGCGCAGTACGTTCTTGCGCTTGGTGTCGCTGTAGGAGATGTCGATGAGGCAGGCCCGCACACTGATGACAGGCAGCGGCTCATCCGACGATGTCAGCGCCCGCCCGTCCTTCTTGTCCTTGTACAGGCACAGGTGGTGGCCTCGCAGCACGGCGTACGTCGGCTTCCACGAGCGCGCGCCGCCGACGCCCGCACGCTGTCAAAACAGTTGCACGGCAGATAGTTTCAAAAGATGACAGGCCTCGTCTTCAAACTGCCGCTTGGAGATAGAACATGGAAGTACTGGCTCCCACATCAACATTGTAGAGAAAAACTTGTACAAATGTTCTTTAACAGATGTGCAGCTTGAGTGTAATACAGCATTGCACCACAACTTGCAGGGCAGCACTGAGCTCCACTGGGAGAGACGCAGCATAATTAAAGGCCCGGTCTGCCGTTTTCACTCAGGAAAAGGCACTTTTTAAGTACAGGATTTAAACAAACAAACTACTTCTCAATTTACAGCTATGGGCTCCTCTTAATGTCTGGTGGTGATTTTTTCCTAAACCCCCACCCCTCCAGCCTGTATTTTGCCATTTTGTGTTTGTTTTGTAAACAGCGGGACGTTTCTGTGGAAAGACAGTGTTTATAACCCTCCAGCCAATCGCAGAGCGGTGGGTGGTGTGTCGCAAACGGGGTGGGGCGAATTTGTCGGCTGTGTGACGTCACTCCCGCGGCAATTTGACACCATGCACAGATTTTTTTTTCACTCACTCATTCACTTCTGTGAGTGAGTGAGTGAAAATAATAATAATAATCCATGCGTGCTGTCAAATTCCCGCAGGAGTGACGCCAAAGATGTATTCATATATTTTATGTTTTTGTTGTTGTTTGTTTTTGTTTTTTTTGTTTTTTTTTTGTTTTTTTTAAAAGGCTAGACCATATAGAAGGCTTTGATGCATTCCCTCAACTGCAGAAAATGGGTGAAAAAAATGGTAATAGTTACAAAAACGGCCAGCGGGGAAGCAGAGTATAAGAGATCAACCAGGGCCAACCAGGGCCATGATGAAAACAAGTTGTTTTCCCCCACAATTCAAAGCAGAATTGTGAATAACCATATTATATTCTAATGCTAATTGCTGCAAAACAGAACAAGATAGAAATATACTTTTTTTTCCTGATGAAAGAAGAGACTAATCTTTCTTTTGATAGGTTTCTCCATGTTTTGATAGCCATAGAACACAATATTCTATGGGCCTTGCAAAATCAGTCAAAATCCAGTAAAACAGCCGGGAGTGAGTTAAAGTTAAAGAAAAAAACGACATTAAACAAAAAAATAATTACATTATCAAACATTTCAACCTACTGAGGCAATTTTGGGATTTGAAACGGTCACTCGATTTCAGACGACAACGTACCTTTCCCTTGTCTGCATTGAGCTGCTTGAAATGCAGCAGACCCTCCCGAGCGGCATCGCAAAAGATGTCGGACGACGAATCCCTCCTGGATCCAGAATCTTCCGATGACCTGTCCATCGCCTGCGGGCAACAAATAGGTTCTTTCTCAAGTCGGTTGCCATGTATCAATTTGTATGGATTCCATTTTTGCTGGCGTTGGCCTCACCTTCCTCAGACCTTTCAGCCCGGCTATCAACGACCTCCTAAATGAGCACAACAATGAGCAAGAAATACGATTTGTCATCAATTTTCTAATTCGCATCGTCGCTCACCGTCCGCCGTCTTCACGGTAGTTGTCCAAGCCTTCGTCGTACGACAACGAGCGCTCCGTTTTACCGCCGGAATCTGACTCGATGATGGCGAGCCGGAGGGAATCTGTTTGCCAGGGTGACATTATCATTATGAAAAGTTCTTTTCACGTCAAAAAGCTCGACTGGCCGAGTCAGACATTCACTTTTGATAACCGTTTGGGAAATTGTGCTGTTGAAAAACCTTGTGAGAGAAAAATGCAAGTTGGGCAAACGTACGACACGAGTAATCGCGTGAGTGAACGGATACCATGTTCGTGCGACATGTGTCGGCGCATCAGAGGCGAGGTGGCGCTGGGGTTGGGCGGGATTGCGGCCGAGATTACAGCCGAGGCCGGAATGTTGATCGTGTCCAGATCCATGCTGGGACTGGACGGTTCATCTGAGGACACACGCACGCACATTCGAGTCTTTCAAATGTGTACTTGCAAAAGTCAACAAAAAAAGAGCTCACACAGGAAATTCACGCGATGAACTTTTCGACATCTGTGCTAACTTCTTGTTGATAGAGGACACATTTTAAGGACGCAAGGTTGAGTTCAAGTGCGTTTGGTAATCTCAGTATCAAACAAAAGACGACAATTAAATATACACGTAAATCAGCATGACATAATGGGCGACAACAAGGCACAGGCGGCAAAAGTACAGTGGCGACGAAAAAAACAAAAAACAAAAAAAAAACAAAAAGACTTGTTCTGATTCTATTCCCTTCAGTAAAAGTAAAAAAATAAATAAATACAAACTCTCAATTTAAATGTCCAACATAAATAGAAACATAAATTCAGTGTTCCCTCACAATAACGCAGTTCACTTCACGGTCTCACAGATTTTTTTTTGTCTAATTTTGTATGCATTTTTTTAATGTACCTATTTTATAAAATAAATGAAGGTTTGACCATTTATTGAATGTTTAAACGAGAGAAATGTGAGAAAATGTCAAAGTGTATAAAATGCTGTGATGGGCTTTTAGAGCCTTCAAACATTTTTAATAAATATAAAACAAAGCTAACTACTTCGGAGATTTCATTTATTTATTGCGGATATTTTTTTGGAAAACAACCTCAGCGAAAAATGAGGGAACACTGTAATATGATAATTATCATAATATTGTGGGGAGTTTGGCGATACAAAAAAAAAAGGTCACCATATTGTTAAAAAAACAAAAAAAAAGAATATTGTACTTTTGTACATTACAGCAATGAAAAGTATTATAAAAATATTATAAATATATATACAAAATATATTGAGGCACTTACTTGCTAATGCACACATACATATTAAACATAGAAGGGCCAAAACATGTCTTCAGAAATTAAATTGCACAAAAAAAACTAGCCACTAGAGGGTGCTACAATTGCACAAATGGAAATCAACCAGACTTTTTGAACGGATGTGCTGCTTTTAATATTGTGACATGACATTGTGGCAGTTTTAATATCACGATATCACGACATTGCTGTTATCGTTTCATCCCTAGTTGCTAATAGCAACAAAATGATTTGTCGGACTCGTTAGAGTTGGCGTGTCCTCACCTATAAACGGGATGGCGTCGAGGGAGTCGTCCAGGTTTTGCGACGGCGCGCCAGCAAGCCTCCTGAGCCGCAGCTCCCTGCAGCTGTTGCTCCAAGAGGCCACGGCGTCGGCAGACGCGGCCTTCAGCAGCGCCGGCGACGACTTGCCGCCCGCGCCGCCCCGCTGGTCGCAAACGGCAAAGACGCAGGACGGCGGGCGTGCGCGGGTGGCCCCGGCGTTTTTCTCCTTCCTCAGGACGACCACCGCGGCGTCGAGTCCTTCCACGCCCTCCGCCTGACTGCCGTTCATCCGCACTGACGACTTTTGTGCTCTGTTTGCGCCGGAAGACGCGCCGGCGGCGCTTTGCGTCCGTCCGCGCACGGGACCCGCGCAAGATGATGAACGGCCCACCAAACCGGCGTCCGACCCGCTCTCCATCTTCAGACTGTCGGCGTGAGTCCTGAGCTCCAAACGCGGAGGCGGGCCCAGGTGGTTTCCAGTCACGTGACTCATTGGACTTTTAGCGGCAGCCGAAGATTCTGAGACGGAATTCGTAAGCGGCGGCCGCGAGGGCCTCGACGTGTCGCTGTCCATCCGTAACGGCGGCTTGCCGTCACACGTTCCGTCGGACAAATGCGAGTTTGACGGTCCTCCGCTAGCGCGGGAGCGATGATGAGGTAAAAGTCTTTGCCCCGCCCCCTGCCTGCTAGCTCGGGCTTCCTCTCCTTGGCAGAGCAGAAGCCGGTCCTCCAAAGCGGCATGCCGGCCCGGGTGGTCCAAAGACTTGGCCCCGCCCACCAGCGCATTTTGGGAAGCGCTGCGGGGCCAATGCCGGCCGGGCTCCGAGCCGCCCAGCCTCTCGTGGGAGGAGCTTCGGAAGGGAGTGCCGCGGCCGGCCCCCCGGTCCGTCGACGCACTGCGCCACCTGAGCGGAGACACCGCCGGCGCTCTCGGAGCGGCGCACGGGGACGGCGAGCGCTGCTGAGAGTAGGCAGAGCCTGAGTTAGAGTTGGCGGCGGCGGCGCGCAAACTGTCCAAGCGCTCTTGGATGGTGCGGCAGCCGTACGTATGCAGCCTTTTGGCGTCGATGTAGTCCTTGTAGGTGGTGTAGGTCCGCCAGTCGATGTTGTGGTGAGGGGAGGGGCCTGCCGGCGAGGGCGAGCGCCGCTCGGTGTTGGGCGACAAGGCGTCCGGCGAGCGGGACGCTCGTAGTGGCGAGTTGTCGGGACGGGAAGAAAGTCGCGGGGGTGGTGGCGCGCATCCGGGAGGTAACGAAAGCGGCGGCGCAGCTTCCGTTTCGGCAGAAGGACGGCGTCGGGTGTCTTCCGTCTTGCGGCTGGGGCCCGCCCAGGCTGAGCGCACGGCTCGATCCGCTCGCTCGGGGCTAGTCGTCGTCGCCGGCCTCGAGTTGTCGTTGCATGCGCAGACCACCGTCTGCGGCGAAGGGGGAAGCGCAATTTCCACTGAGAGGCTCTTCTCTGTTGCTCTTCCCGCTGCCGCCTGCGGGGAGTCGCTCGCCAGCGTTGCCTTGCCGGCACTTTTAATTTCCACCCTGGGGTAGCAAATGGGAGGCGGCTCGGGGATGCTGTGGGCATTTCCGCTGTACGCCGCATTTCCTTTCAGGTACGCGTCCTGAGAATACGCCTGCGAGACAAGAAGCGGGACACCGTGTCACTTGACTTGCATATAAAGCGGTGATCAAGTCGTTGACGAAAAATTTTCGTCATAATTTTCGTCATGGAAAATTTTTTCCAGATGAAAATGAAACGAAAATTAAAATAGAAGCCATTCACTGAGATGATAACGATAACTAAAATTGACTGACAATTTCGTCAAAGACAAACAAAAATGAAAACAATAGTGACGAAAATTCACACAATCCAATCGGCAGGAATGAAACAAAAGTAACCACTCAGAAACTGTACAGTGTTCACTGCACTTTATTTAATGTTCAAACATATTTACATTCATTGTGCAGCTTTAAGATTAATCTCAAGCAATTATGCACTTTCTTTTTATTTCGGTGAAAACTACCGTATTTCCCGCACTATAAGGCACACCGCATTATAAGGCGCACCTTCAATGAATCACATATTTGAAAACTTTTTCTATATATAAGGCGCACTACATTATAAGGCACACCGCATTATAAGGCGTACCTTCAATGAATGACCTATTTTAAAACTTTTTCCATATATAAGGCGTAGTAGCGCCCAGTAGAGGCCGGGGTTACGTTATGCATCCATTAGATGGTGCTGCGCTAAAGGGAATGTCAACAAAACAGTCAGATAGGTCAGTCAAACTTTATTAATAGATTACAAACCAGCTTTCTGACAACTCCATTCACTCCCAAAATGAATTAACAGCTGTTTTATTATTTTCTCTGAGGTAAAGTATTAGTATTAGCTAGCGATCCAAGATGGCGGGATCTTCTGCGCATGCACGTCACCGATTGTGCAGGGTCACCGATAGCGTCTTGACAGCGAGACCTGTTGCGACCCAATATTGATCCATATATAAGGTGCACTGGATTATAAGGCACATGGTCAGCTTTTGAAAAAATTTAAGGCTTTTAGTTGCGCCTTATACGGTAAGTTATACTAGACTAGGTGCAAATTCTAGAGAAATTGCGTGGGAATGCTGTAACAAATAGGTGTGTTATCATTTTCTGTATAAAACTTGAAATGTATGCAGAAGGAAAATAATTATAATTAATAATTAATTTTAGTCAAAAGACTAACTAAAATGAAAAATTCTTGTCAAAATGAACATGGATTTAAATAAAGTTGTCTGAATCTTCCTCTGCCGACCTCAAAGCATTCCAAACAAATGTTAAACTCCAAAGATGGCTTAATCCAATCAATGGTTTCAAGTTGTGGTTAACACAATCAGCTGAAATAACTTTGGGTTACGTAAAGCTACTTCTTTCAAATAACTAATTTCATGTGGTAATCAATAAATAGATGAATGTACTTATCATGGTGTCAATGATGTTTTACCATTCACGGACTTTGTCTCAACGAGTTCAAAGGTTTCTTCCTGGTATGAAGTCAGAAAAGTCCGACGACCAACCTTGCTCAAATACAGCGTTCGACTTGACCTTATTTTATATTTACTTTAACTCATACCAATAAAGTCATCCAATCATGTTTCTATCATTTGCGTGAAAAATTTTAATCATTTGTCAAAGCACCTTGTAAACACTTGTTTTTACTTGTAAACACTTGTTTTTAAAGGCGCTTTACAAATAAAGTTTCTTATTATTAGTAGAGATGCAAAGGTTTTGTGTTTAGTGCTGTCACTAGCCAATATTTTTATAATTGATTAATCTATCAATTATTCAATCGATTAATCGGCTAATCTGATTCATTTTAATTTTGCATTAAAGTGTATTACAAAAGCAGTTTCCCCCCCTAATTACAGTTTCCTAACTAGTGATTTGGTGCTTATTTCATAGTTCGTATCCATATAGTGATTAAAAAAGAGGGGGGATTGATGTTGTACTATGTTACTGGTTCGATCATTGTTTTCTAAAGAAAAAACAGATGTTTGCAAATATCTTATTTTGATTCAACACAGAAGATAATCTTTCATCAGTGAAAAATTACTGTTGATATGCTGAAATCAGAGGATTTGGACAATTTATCATTAAAATGGCTCCAAACGATAACTCGATTATTAAAATAGTTGTCGATTAATATGATCATCGATTACTTTTGACAGCTCTAGTCGTGTTATGCTTCATACCAGATGCTGTTGATGACTTGCACCCTTTCTGGTCACAATTCACCACAGCTGTTTTAGCCATTTTTCGTTTTCAGTTCGTTTTTAAGTGGCCAGTGACTTTCAAGTGTTTGACTTGACACTTGGCTTACAACCCTGGCGTGGCAACTGCACCTCTGATACATACGGAAGCTTGCAATTTGGCCGGTTTGGCTTGAAGCTGGCAATCTCACAAAGCTACTCATGAAGACGCCTCATGCTTGCAAACATTTGACAAAAAAAAGAGTGAACCGGTACAAATGTGAAGGTTACAAGATCAACATTTGCTCGGAGCAGTAAGAGAGAGTGCGTCTTGCACTTCTTAAACATGCTTTGGACCTCAAAAAGCACACAAACGGTCAATCTTTGCCCTTGTAAGATGTACGGAATACACAAAAAGCTCATCAATAAGTCGGGAGCGAAAGGAGTGAGGAAGAGGAGGGTAGGTAGGGCGTTGGTGACCCACCTTTCTGGATGATGAAAATACCCTGAGGAAAAACCCGAAGAGCGGACGCCTCCTCTTGCCTCTGGCTGTCAACATGACTGGCGCGTCGTGTCGGTCACGCAAACAACAACAAATCAGACGGCTTCAGCTCACAACTCAGAATATCGAACTGGAACCTCCAGCTGCTCTTCAGCAAAAGGAAAGCCAACGAGTGCAATCGATGGCACTCTTGCTAAGAGCTCTCAGGTTTCTCGTGTGCCAGCCAGACGTCGGTCGGCCGCTGGCTGAGTTTCACTTCAATGTCATTACAGGTCCGAAGAAAGGAGGAGTGACCAACATACACTTATTGCTAGCAATTGGATTACTACTTAAAACAAAAGGCAGTGTTTCTCTTTGAAGGATGATGTGGCATTGACCAAAAAAGGAATCTAAAAGTGTCACATTAAAGCAAAATGGCAGCTTTCCTTTGTCTTTATGGACACAAGTTCTTCAGACTTTTTTTTGTTTTTGTTTTTGTGGCTTTTGGAGCTTTAAAGTTTCAAGCACTCCTCAAATCAGCCTAAAATGGCCACTCCAGACCAAAATGGTGGAAAACGTCCTTCATCTTTTCAAGGATAGTTCTTAAAACTTTTTTTTTTGTGGATCTACTCGGGGATCTACTCGGGGACTACCAAATTGTATGTTCTTAACTCATTTGCTCCCAAAAACATAAAAAAAAAACCTTCGATTTTCAATATTGCCATGCTCCCAAAAACGTATTTATACATTTTTTTTTAAATCTTTTTTTATGCTAGAGCATACAAAGGACTTTGATGAAACTTCTAACCTGAAGAGGTCGCTTCAAGCAATGGTAGCTATTACAAAAAAAAAAAAAAAACGGCCACCAGGTGGCAGCAGAGTATTAGAAATCAGCCAGGGCCATGTTGCAACAAGCTCTTTTCCCCACTGTTTTCAACACATTTGTGAATAATGATGAAACGTAGCTATATTCAAATGCTAACTGCTGCAAAACCGAAACAGATAGAAATATACTTTTTTTCCTGATGAAAGAAGAAACTAAACTTTCTTTTGGTAGGTTCCGTGTTTTTATAGTAATAGAACACAATATTCTGTGGGCCTTGCCAAATCAGTCTAAATCCAGTAAAACAGCCGGGATTGAAGGGTGTTGCTTCAGTCAAAATGGCCGCCAATCTATGAGTTAAAGGAGCATTTGACAACGACTCCTGGAAATGGGCCAGATGAGCCTTCAAACCAAAACAGAAGACTTGATGAGTCCTTTCGGGCACAAGTTGTTGAGAATATTTTGTGGGGGTCGAACTCATGATCGACATTTCCAATTTCAAGTGGCAAAGTGAAACTGGTCAACGGGGGCTGGATTATTTTGACCAAACTTCCCAGATGAACAACCGCAGTTCATGGCTGGAATGACTCAAAAAAGAGAGGAGCAATACATAAAAAAGCAAAAGAGTTGAGATGCCGTCTTACCAGAGCGGTGATGTCCCTGGAAAACTGCAGGAAGAAGCGAGAAGAAAAAAACAAGTTGACAGGTAAGCACAAAGATATGAAAAAGGTTGTGAAGCAGTCTAAAAATAAAACAGGTTGCGGCGAGATTCAAGAAGAGGCTTGAAAGGAGGAAATGAGAACACAATGCCCGTCGAGCAACTATTGAGGATAATTGTGACAATGAGTGGCTGATATTCCAATTTTGCAATTTAATTTGAGAGATGGTCAAGACCACTTCTTTTTTTTTAATTTTTTTTTTATTTTCTTTTTTTTGCCGATCGACACAAGGATGAGTATCCAACTTCGAGTACGCACTGATACTGAACACAATTCAGACTGTTAGCGAAAAACAAATGAACCACGCCAGTTGAAATCATTTGTCGAGCGGGAATCGTTGAAAATGAGAGTTGTTAGCACCAAAACAAGCAAATGAGAACGGAGAAGGATCGTTACCAGCTGCAGAATGTCCTCATCCTTTGGCATCACGCAGAGCTCCAGCGAGGCATCGCTGCGTCGCCATGACGACGACGTGGAAGCAAAAGAGAGGAAACGGTGAGGGGGGGACGCGTGCGTACGAGAACGTCAACGAGGTGGTCTCACCTGTTCTGGATCAAGGCGATGACCTGCGAGTACGTCTTCCCGATGATGCTCTCGCCGTTCACCTTCACGATGCGATCGCCTGCATGCGCAAATGTTAAATTTTTCAATTCAATTTTTTATTTCATTCCTTAAAAAAAAAGAGAAATGAAAGGGACAGAAAGAAGTAAAACTTATGTTATCTGCCCCTAATCAACAACAACAAAAATAATCAACACAAATTGTATACAAGAATTAAGCAGCGTGTCCTTGTGCTATATGTATTTTATGTTTAAACCACGTCTTAAAACACATTTTGATACTCTTGCATTTGGCTGAATATTGTGGGCCTGGTGACTGCCGCTGCTCTCTTTCCCTCCCTTCTCCGTGGCTTGGAGGGGGAGTTAGGTGTCAGTGACCGTTTGGATACTGTTTTACGGGTTCTACGCTGGCTGATCGTGATGAGAGATAACTACCCCGATCGTCCGGGCTGGATTTGGATGATGACCCACTTCCCTGACGACGTCTTCTTGCAGTGCTTCAACTTCCTCAATGGACTTTTCCACTATTCTAGTACTAATGCTTAGTATCATAAACTATGCCAATTGTTGCCCATTCGGCATCCACTGCAAGCCTGGTCATCCTGGGAGGGGGATTACCACATCTGCGGCCCCTTCTCAAGTTTTCTTGTTTATTTTTTTTCATGATGTTTTTTTTTTTTTAGTTTTTCCTTGCCCCTTTGTGGTTTGATCAGGGGATGTCGTTACTATTTGTCAATTGTGGGCATGTGAAGCCCTTTGAGATCTTTGTGTGATTTAAGGGCTATATAAATAAACTTGATTTGACTTTAAACTTTCATGATGTGCTTTAAACATTATTTTGAGACGCTTAAATCAATTCATTACATTTGAAAAGTTTTGAGTTGTATAAATAATGGATCAGTGTGGTCTCTGTATCCACAGCCGCAAACGGCACAAATTGCACGTTTCTATAAAAGAAAGGTGGAATTGGTGTGGGATTTGGGAGTATTAGAATTATTATAATATACTATATTGGAAATATTAGGAGCAGCAATTCCAAATCAAACACAAATTTAGATGAGGAGTACATCTAAATACAACAACGGCCTAATAATGATCCAATCAATGGAATGAAATGGAATTAGATGAAGCCTGTTTTTTGGGAGAAAGATTCATAAACACACGTAATCTCCAAATCCTAAATGTGCCATAATTCAATAAATGAATACGACCGTTTGAAATAAAGACCCTGTTGATAAATAAAAGATGTTATTATGTAATACAGCCATAATAGTATTACTATTACCGAAAAGTGTTCACACTAGTCTTTCTGTAACAACTATTTTATTATGATGAAATCTTTCATAATGATTATTTTAACAAAGTCATACTAAGAACATTTTTTTTTTACAGTCAAAAATGTCCTTTCCCACAATGGACTTTTTTTTTTTTTTTTTCATAATGGTGTTTTTCAGCAGAACAACTTGGTCTTGTCAATCAAATCAAATGAGGTGGAGCCAGTTAGGTGACTGGCTGAATCTGTTATACAGACATGAGCCAACCCGCTAACTGTGATTGACAGGCCAAGTTTTTCTTAGGAAAAAATTATTATGAAAATAAAATAATATGAAATAAAAAAGCCTCGTTATGAAATAAAAATTTTTTTTTGGAAAATTGGACATGAAATTAAAAGTCATTATTTTAAAAAGTATGACATCGTTAAATAATCATTATGAAATATTTAATCATAATTAAATAATAATAGGTACATATTAAATAATGGTATCAACACACTTCCTCATAATAATATCTAATTTTACAATGTAATGTTCATATGACATAATTGTGTGTTATTTATCAAAGGGGTCTTTCTTTCAAAATGTCCTTTTTATTGATTTAATGATGGCATTTTTGGGCTTCCATACCGCGTACCTGTACAGAGTCCAGCTCCGTGGGCGGGGCCGCCGTCCTTCACTTGCTTGACAAAAATAGTGTCCATGGGCTCGAGGCGACTTCGCTGTCTCCCTGCCGAGCACATCAACACGCGCATTTCAAGTCAACGGCAAAAATATTGCACCACAGTTGACTCTTCATCTTCAATCATAAGCATTTCCATTTGCAAATCATTCAATTAGTCATGAGGCTGCTCGATTATCAAGAAAAGAGTCATCACAATTAATTGGGTCATCATTGAAATCACGATTAGGACGATCACTTGTTTTTTGCTACACAACAAGAAAATGTTTCAACGTAAAAATCAAGACAAACAAATGTATTTGAAACACTTATCATTATGCAAGTTTCTTTGGACCAAGCGAGATTAATTAAATTAGTTATTTAAAAAAAAAAAAAAAAAAAAAAAAGGTACAAATATATACATTTAAACAACTCAAGATGAGTAATAATACTCTTTTACTTTTGTCTCTGATCAACTGCTGAAAGGAGACTGATTCTGTCCTCTTACATATGTAACTGCTTCAAACAGCGTATGTAGGATTGTATTGTATTGTATTGGTGTTAATGTTTTGTTATGTTCCATCCATCCATCCATTTTCTTGACCGCTTATTCCTCACAAGGGTCGCGGGGGGTGCTGGCGCCTATCTCAGCTGGCTCTGGGCAGTAGGCAGGGGACACCCTGGACTGGTTGCCAGCCAATCGCAGTTTATGTTATGTTATGTTGTTTTTTTTGTGTTTCTGTAAAGCGCTTTGTGACAGCTGAGGCTGTTTTAAAGCGCTATATAAATAAACTTGAGTTGAGTTGAGTTGTTCACAATTATGCCAATTTTGTAATTGGAAAGTGTAATCATTGAAATTGTAATTGAATTTCAATCAATTGCACAGCCCTCATCAATCATTTGCAACTTTGTAAACATATATTGTGGTAGAATTTTGATTTGAATTGCCGTTTTTTTTGTTTGTTTTTTTTTGTTTAAGGTTTCCTTCATTTAATAGCTGCATGTGAAATTAAACAAGTGTCCATCAGAGGGCAGCAAAGCACAAGGCCCTCTGATTGGCTAATCTGGAGGTGTGATGGTAGCCCCGCCCCCTACACCTCCTTGCAAACTAGCAGGTGAAGGAGAATGTTGGGTTGTTGGAGATGATGATTGGAAGAGTTAGTTATGGTTGCTAACCTGAATGAGTAAACCTCAACTGTTAGGGGTTCTGTAATAATCCAAAATGTTTTATGTAATAACATCTTTATGGGTAAGGGTTATTTAATATTGTCTTTTTCATTTAATACATTTAATCATGACAAGAGGAAATTCAGTTTGAAACTTTTTCATGGGGGAATAAATATTTCTATCTTTGGTTTCCCTAAAGACGTCTTTTTCCCCACACTTACCTCGGCTGCCATTCTCTTCATCCTAGCAAAGAAAACAGAGAACGAGAGGGGGGAACAAATTAGTGTGGTTAATGCTGTCGCTACAAAACAAAAAAAAACAAAAAAACAATAAAAAAGTCATGCTACAGTTGAACAACATGGTAAAAGTTGAGGCAGAGCAAGACAAGGATTCTTTTGAGTGTGGTGTGAACGTCATCAATTTGCCCTCACTCAGCACAAACGGCGGCACCAATGAATCCCTAAACGCAAACACAAGCGCTACCTGCGTCCTTTGAGAATTTGTCTCAGCGTGTGGTGAACACAAGTACTGTGAACTAGTGATGTGCTTCTCGGGTCGAATCCCTGAAGCGTGTGCCGAGTAATGTAGATGAGTGGTTCATGAACGGCGATTCAATGCGTGTGTCGATGACGTACGTGATGACGTTTGAAGCCCCGCGAAGCGGGTGTACCACGTGACTGATTCAGGAAATGATTCGCTAGGTTTGAGTGTAGTTCGAAATAAAAGCGGCAAAGAAACGCTATGGATTCCCCTTCACTTTTTGTGTTTTCGGGTCCCTTACTGCGGTACTTCTTTGCATTTTGCATTCGATTTGACCGACGACGACGAGCTTCTTTTTTTGCGATGGAGTTCAAGGAACCAGCAAGAAAGAGAAGAGAATATCCCCAGAGTTGAAAATCCCCTTCAGTACTGGGAATCACAGAAATATGCGCTTCCAAGTTTATACAAACTTGCTGTCTCATATCTATGCACCCCTGCTTCATCAGTACCATGTGAAAGAGTTTTTTCAAAAGCAGGTGAAATTCTATGCACAAAAAGAAACCGCCTGAGTCCAAAAACTTTGGAAAAAATATTGTTTTTAAATAAAAATGAAGAAGCACTTTATTTTACCTCATTTTTTCACATTTTCACTTGTTGCATAAGCACAAACATAGACAAAGTAACACAGAACAATTCATGTTAAAACACTCTTCAAATATATATTCTTTTGTATTTAGAGGATGATTTACACCCCACCATTTTATTGCATGCACCAAGCATGTTATACATTTTTCTGTCCACATGATGGCGTAGTCGAGGAAATGAATCATCTTGAAGCCCCTACGTGTGTGTGAAGCTTTTCAATGCAGGGCTTCACTGCTTTACGGGGCTTCATTTTGCCATCACTACTGTGAACACACCAATCAAAACATCATGACTACCCGGAGCCCCCCGTTGATCAAAGTTCCTCAATCACTTACTTGCCCGTCCCAGATTTTCCTTCAAACGTCTCGACCGCCTCGGAGATGACCCCAAACTCCCAAGATTAGTCTGCGGCTCCAATCCCACATCCTTAAAAAGTCGCATGCGGTGGCTTGCACCGTGGCATATTTATCCGACGCTATGCAGTGCTTCAACAGTGAATAGGAAAAGTCTACACACCCCTCTTCAAATGCTTTTTTTTGTGATATAAATCCATTCAACACAAGCTTGCATTTGAAGAGGGTTGTGTAGACTTTTTGTCCATCGGTACACTGACCCCAAGTGAGTGAGTGAGTGAGTGAGTTGGTGAGTGAGTGAGTGAGTGAGTCTGCAATTGAGTGAGTGAGTGAGTGGGTGAGTGGGTGAGTGAGTCTGCAGTTGAGTGAGTGAGTGAGTGAGTGAGTGAGTGAGTGAGTGAGTGAGTGAGTGAGTGAGTGAGCGAGCGAGCGAGCGAGTGAGCGAGTGAGTGAGTGAGTGAGTATGACTGGTCGTCACTAAAAGACCCCTGAGAGGCCAGCCAAGCGTTCCCATTAAAGCTCTGCCCTATTTGTCAACTTAAAGCTTTTACACGCTCCACACAAATCTGTGCACATCACTGGACCCGATTAGTTAAAAAAAAAAAAAAAGGTTGGCATGGGCCGACGTTATCCAGAGGACGACTGACTGGCAGTTGTCCCAGGTAGGATCAAATTGAGAGGCTGAGAAGAAACCTCAGCATGCCCTGGTTCGTCCTTCCAGCAACGGCGCTCTTTACGCAACGCCAATTTTTTGTTAGCTTTCGGAAGATGCACAATCCAGACGTCATGATCGGAAGACGCGCTTGCCTGTTCATCACATGTTTTTCCAGCTCAGAATTTTGTTGTCAAACATTTCTAGATTTTCTCCTAATATTTGTGGATTTTTTCACGTCCTCCTTGTTGTTTTTTGTGTCTTGTCAACAGCAATTTGTGTTCACCTCCCATTTGGGGAAAATTTCAAACACTTGCCTTAACTTGCAAGTAAGCGTGGGCCGATTAGATTTTGACGGTATGATAACCGTTGGCAAAAATATCACAGTGTCACGGTATCAGGGTATTAAAATGACATCTCTAAAATGTCCTTTTAAAAAATATTTGGATAAATAAAAACAGCTTCTTTTTCCATTCAACACTATTTCATTTTTAAACAAAACATGAAGAAACGTGTACCACGCTAAGTTTAATTAAATAAACATTGGCATTCTTTCTTGTTGTGTCCCATCACTGGCAAGCTATTTTTTAGAACAGACCCCAGTTAGGGGACACCTTGTACCTACACATGTACATTTATTTATTTATTTATTTTAAGGCCAATAAGCATCTCTCCTTATCCCCACCCCTCACCCTTTTATCCTCCTCCTCGCACAACTACACATGCACTCGCTGTAGAAGGAGAAGAAAGTTAATTGAAGGAAATCTACTTCAAATTGGCTCGCTCAATTCCGCAAAGAAGAGCTAATTACCGGTGACAGACAGCATTAGAGGTTATTGAAACCTTGACATTTTAAAACTACGGTAAATGGTCAAACCGGTTATCGGCCCATGTCTACTTGCGAGCGACTCGAATGCCGAGTTTTCATATGAAGGCAAATCCATTTGGAAAGTTAACATTCTAGCGACTGTCATGACTTCAAAATTTGAGATATCGGGCTTTGAGGTGACGTTTTTGGAGAGCTAGGAATGCACTGTGACCTTAACGTGACCTTCTCTCAACTTTTCAATGAGCTGTTGATTGTTTGAGGACACAACTTGTTGTTTTCTTCGCTGCCTTTCTCAACTTACCTTGAGAGAGTTGTGCACGGCAGACTCGGGCGGGTAGACGATGAAGTGGCGCAGAGTGAAGCCGAAGCCTTGAGAAGTCCGGCGCAGGCAAAGCGTCTTGGGCCCAGGCCACGAGAAAGGCTCCTCCTCCTCCTGCGGCCCGGGAGAGGGGGCCACGGCTGACGTCTCGCTCGGGTCGGTCCCATCCTTCTGCTTGGCCTGCTAAACATGGACAAATACCAAATTTCATCCATCTACCATTACAGTGGGTCGCGCTGCCATGCTAAAAAAAAAAAGAAACATAAAAAACGAAAAAAAAATTTCGTCTGCCCAAGGTTATTTTAGTTCTGTAAAACTAACGAAAAAATTAAAACCAAAATTCAAAAAACAATTTCGCTAACAAAATAAAATAAAAACGAAAATGCTTTTTAAAAAACAAAAACTAACTGAAACTACATTTTATGTTTACAAAACTAACGATAATGATAGCAAAAATGTCCTTTGTTTTAAAAAGGTAATTAATTGAATGCACCAGCCTTTGGGGATGATTTTAAATGTGATTTGAAGTCGATTTATTTTGATATTAAGGACGTTTGAAAGTGTGTCACACAGAAGTGACGTCAACTGCCAACAGCCAATAGAAAAGCTCCTTCAGATGACTTCACTGTTTGTGTTTTTTAAATATCGCGCACAAGTAATACACATTTAAAAAAACAAAAAACAAAGTAATACTGACACTAACTAAATCTAAACTAAAACGAAGCATTTATTAAATAACAAACTAATAAAAACTAACAGAACCACCCTGAAAACTAATTAAAACCAACTACATTTAAAATACAAAACTCAAAACAAAATCAAAACTACCGGTAACTAAAATGAAAAATTTCAAAACTATAATTACCCAGACGATTAGTTTCCACGACGTCAAATAAATGAAAAATATAACCGCAAACCTTCATTTGATAATTACGCAATGACGAGACTCTCTGTAACTTCCTCATTTCTACCAATATTGTAATACCTTTGCACATTACAACATCATATATATTATACTAACATTGAAGTAGTTGCATCAGAGCAGTTCAAGTGGGCGGAGCTTATTTTGATGAACTCACTGCAGTGCAGGTTTAATACTAACCTGTATTAAAAAAAAAAAAAAAAAAAAAATCAACTCTGTCAAACAAGCCCAATGCCAAGCCTCCATTTAAAACAGAAACCAGATAGTGTTAAAAATACGCTCATTCAATCAACTCTCAAACATTTAACACCAATGTTTTCACACTGCAATTTTTACTAAGAAAGTACAATAGATCACAGTGTTAGGTTGAACTTTGGACTGAAAGTGAACACATATATGAACTTAACATGTTTTATATGATCAGTTTTGAGAGGGGAAAATAAAGACCCAACTGAAAATGTAATAAATCCCCAATAAAGGTATTACATTTTAGGTAAAAATGTTTTTACAATATCAATCAGATTTTTTTTTTAAATGACAGTATTGGTGAAATGATGACATTATTGGGTTTTATGACATTTTTGATGGCGTTAGGTGCAAAATTGCAAATATCACATTTTCAGGAAATGATTATGCCCAACATACAAACAGTCGCAATGTTATCACTTGGACGTACTTCCTTGACACTAATTTTGACTTTCTGTCATGTGTTGGTTCTGTGGGGTTGGGATTTCATTTTATTTTGATATTTTTTTGGTGTGTTTGTCTGTGGTTGGTGTTTTTGTCATGTATACCTCGTTTCTTCTCTTGTCTCGTTATGTCTAACCACGTCCACCTGAGTGTATCTTCCCTTTCCAGTGTGTGACCAATCACTGCCCTCAGCCACTTGTTTTTCCCCCAGGTGTCTCTCTTTAGGTCATTAGTGTTAGTGTATTTAGTCTGTTGTGTTTGTCTAGACCATTGCTGGTGTTACGTAGGACATGCTGGGTGGCTCGTCTGCTAAGCTTTGTGCTGTCAAGTCAAGTCAAGTCAAGTCAAGTCAAGTCAAGTCAAGTCAAGTCACGCCAAGTGCAGTTCTGTCACGTCAAAGCAAAGCAAAGCAAAGCAAAGCAAGGCAAGGCAAGGCAAGTCAAGTCCAGTTCTGTCACAGCAAGTCCAGTTCTGTTCTGTCATGTCTAGTCTAAGTCTTGGTTTTCCTGCCCAATTGTAAATTACCCTACGTTGCTCATTTCCTTTGTCTGATCTTTCTCCTCAATTTGGGTCCACATCTCTGTCCACCTTCAAACAGTAACACTTTCCTTTTAGCCGGTTGGGCTTTGGCGGCATTTTGTGGCATCTTAGGACATGACAGAACACAAAAATCCAGTGATGGATTTTCAGTCACATCTGAGGATATAATGTGAATTCAGTGTGAAACGTAGAGCTTCACTGAACTTTCATTGGGCCATTACACCCCTCCACATCTTTTCAATGGTTACAATTCTCCCATGAAAACACAACAGTAAGTAATTGTTCATAATTAGTGCTTTTCATGTTGATGTCAATGGGACATTTGGCATCCGTAAGAAGTGAAAACTTCATGTTGTTGAAACTCAAAGTGGACTCTTGAGACTGACACGCAGACAAGAGGCGCGCAACATCCGTCATTACGCTCGGCGAGGAATGTCTGGCATCCCGCGATCAGGCCAAACGCACGCACACGCACGCACACATAATTGTGTTTCTTAACTGCGGTTGGATTGGGAGAAAACAATATCTGTCAAAATAAGTCTTGCCATTTGTTTTTGTTTTTTGTGTTTTTTTTGCCTGGGGCTTCACACATGCACACATGTGGCTCTGCTTATTGCACATTTGGGGCCCTGGCGAGGCTCTCCGGCGTGTTTGCCTGATGACAGACTTCTCTCGCGCGTTCCTGCCGACACTCGGGGTGGGAGAACAACAACGTGTCAATGATGCACTCGTGCATGCTCAACATCACAACTAACGGGATGAAATGATGAAAAATGCACTTTTGCATACAAATACTACAAGTACTTGTCAAACTGTGTCCGTGAGGCCGAGTGATGACATTGCAAGATGGCTAATTGACATAACGCCAAAATAGCAAATCGTGAGAGTGACATCCATCACCAAAGTAATGTTGGAGGAGGACGCATGCGGCGAAAGCAAACCATCGTGATAGCCAGCTAATAAAATACATCTTTAAGTGAGTAATACGAGTTCCAAACAAAGACATGGGTTCCCGCCTGGGCTGTCTGGGAGGAGCAGATGTGGATTGCGGAGGTCCTCAGGGAGAAGGATGGGTGTGGGCTTCACGCTCTGATGGCTGAAATCTTCAGCAATGCCCGGAGCGGTGCTGACGTTGTCTCGCTCTGCACCTTTGGTTTTTGGTTTTGTGCTTAAATTTTTTTTAAACGAATGTCATGTTATGTAAGAGCCGAGCTGAGGCATCGGTGGCCTTGCCATAGAGCAAATGCGATGAATTATAGAGGAAGAGGCGGCATGATGCTGTATATTTGCCACTCATTCTGTTCATCAAAACTGTGAACAACCTGGAGATCGCTGTTCACGGGGTTTTTCACGATAAATCACAATTTCAAGTTGTGTGCCTTCAGTGTAGTACCACTTGTATCCACAAACTTGCCAGGCAGTATTGAGCTCTACTGAAAGAGATACAGCGGTATTCAGCGAGCAAGAAGAAGAGGCAGAAAAAAAAAGCTGTCAAAATTTGCCGTTTCTCAATGTGCTTTCTTGTCCGTACTTACGATCTCGTGAAATGTCAGCCGCCGCCCAAGTCCTGTTCCAATTGCAAGTACGCAAACAGCCATAAAGGTCGAGCAAAGAACGGACGGAATGTTGTTCTTACTGCGAGCTTCCTGGTTATTGACGCTTTGCCGTAACTGTTTACCAAATAACTATATGTTTTATGTAATTAGGAATAATATATTAAAGATGTGTCATTTGAAATTATACATTGGATTTATCCAAATTAGGATTACATTAGTTAAAAAAAAAAGGTTCTGGAAAGACACCAATGTGAGTTGGAGGTTTTATTCTGATTCTCCTGAAATTGTGGTACATCGATAAAAATTATCTTTGAATGTATGTGTATATAGTAAATCATATTTTATATATATGAATATATGTAAATATAATATTCTAAATTGCAGTTGTGAAACTAAGTTGTGTCAAAAAAAGGACTAGATTTAATAAAGTTGTGCTTCACACGTTAAATATTTATTATTAATTACGCTCATAAAAGGGTAGGAATACTTACAAACGTGATGCTGGTGGGGGGCAGCAATGCACATGCCGTGCCTAGTCTGCCGGAAATGAAAGAAGAAGAAATGCTTTTTGGGATATTTTCCCAGCCAAGCCTTCACCAAGCAACAACCGATGCATCCTTGGTTGAAGCTAACAAAAAAGAACGACATCAAGGAATTCCGTGTGGTCTTGGCTTATGCATACTTTCGATTGGAACAGTACTTGGGCGGCCATTGATGACCTTTTATGAAATAACAAGGACGTAAGCAAGGTTTTTAACCGATGTATGTTGTATGTAAGCATTGAAATAGTACAAACTCATTGAAAGCTAGTCACATGATATAACTGCAATGAATTACAGAAATACGCCAGTGTGATATATGCGTGCTTGGGAAGTACGTTCTTGAGACCGGGTCACAAGAACGTACTCTGTGTTCTTGATATTGAGAAACGGCCATTGTTGTTCCCACAGAGCAAAGAAGTGAAGAAAATGTCTGCCAGAATTCTTGCATGCTCTCTTTGTATCTGTTCTATGGGTGTTAAAGCTCGTTGGAAGGGTGACAATATTAACAGAAAATCTTCCGCTATGCTAATTTGCTTGTGCCTCGCTATGCAATTTCACATTAAATGTTAGCATTAAGCTAAATGACTTTTAGATGGCGCCTATGACACAGGTGAGTCTGGATCCTGACCTGACGCTGAATGTCACCGCTGGTCCACTTTCATCCAAAAAGTATGTTTTTGTTAGTGTGAGTCAGCCCTGAGTGGCCAACGTCATCCATCGACCTCTCGCA
The DNA here is from genome assembly GCF_051991245.1 of Festucalex cinctus. Taxonomy (NCBI): domain Eukaryota; kingdom Metazoa; phylum Chordata; class Actinopteri; order Syngnathiformes; family Syngnathidae; genus Festucalex; species Festucalex cinctus. The sequence goes on along the minus strand of NC_135430.1, from coordinate 4,691,987 downwards.
ACTCCCTCGCACTTTTACTTTTCCAAGCCTCTCCGACCGCAGACACTGAACATTAGTCACCCGTGTTGACTTGATGGCAGGAAAATACGCCAGCCGGACTTGCTTCCCACCTCAGAACATAAAGCGTGGCCATTTTATATGTGAGAAAATGCATTGTGAGGTTCCCACATGTGTCATCGGGTGCAAGCAAGTGAAGGCGCAATCAAAGCTAGCGGTCGGTAAAGCGGGACGGCGTTGCCACAGGGGAGCAGGATGACGCACAGAAAATTCCTCCAACGACACAACAATGTCTCCTCCCCTCTGAATGCCTCGCACGTCAACCTATTCGCCCGCCGGTGTGTTTCCTCAAAGCCTCAAGTAAGGCCACATCCAGGAATTTGGGCCACCTCCTGTCAAATAGCGGACGGGATGCTTTCTTGCTTACCCGCGATCTCACGCAGTTCTTCCTGGAGGCTTCCCGCAGCCGAGCCCAGGAGACTCCGCGGGTGGAACTCTTCACACCCAATTCTAATTCGCCCCAGTAGGCTCGGGCTAAAAGCTGGAACCAGAGGCAGTACGGCTCTGACAAGCAGCAGTCGGCCCCCGCCAGCCGAGCCCAGGGACAACTTGCGGATGAGGGGATCGCCGACAGGGAGCAGCAGCCCTCGGAGTCGGTCGGGTCCCTCAATTCCCGGAGAGGAACTGGCTTGCGGCCCGCGGGGAGTCCGTTCCTCTGGGCCAGCATGGCATAGCCAAGTCGGAGCAGTCGGAACCGGATGACGGGATTAAATGGATCCAAGAATCTGCTCCTGGTCCACTTCGGCTAGTCCATCCTTCCTCGGGACGTCCCGCAGACGCATGCCGATGTGGGCTGCGCAGAGCCGAGCGACTGAACGGCTGGCTGACTGACGCACACACCCACTGGCCACACACAACTCGGAGGTATGCACACGCACACACACACACACACACACACACACACACACACGAGGGCTCTTTCCTTTTCCCCGTCTACTCCATCTCCAACATCGCTCACTCGTCTCCTGACGCTAACGGCAGACCGACAACTGGCAGTCAACCGTCCTTAGGTGGATTCAACAACAATTTATTCAACAAGATCACTATTATTTGTATGGACTTTTTTTGGTAATTGAAATCTTTACATTTGCCAAAAAGACGCTTTTATCGCCGTTCAGTGAGAATAATAAACAGTATAATGTTCAAACATGAATTCACAGATGATGTTTTAATAAAATTGTGAAAGAAGACAATGGCAACGTGTGTGGATTGCAAGTATTGGAGGAGTTCTCTCTGTCACTATAAAAGCAACGAAGCTCATTGATTTCAGCTTTGTTTTGGTTATGCGCTGAATTGAGAAATGAAGTAAGAGACAATCGAGATGTGATTGATAAAGTGTCGGTACACTAACTAACAATATTGTTGAGGCTACATGCTAATATTTGGTGATCTACGATGGTTTAAGCCTTGAGATGTAGTTCTCTAGTGGCCCAGTCCTCCTGGAACGGACGGGTCTGGTCTTTGCCTCTCGGGTGGGCCAGAAGGCCGACGTGCCGCTTCATCACACTTTCCCACCGCGGTGGGAACAAGCTCGCCAACGCACGTCTATCACAAGCCCTGTGGTTTGTACGCTTGCTTAGCCTAGCGCTAACGTAAGCGGTGAAAATGTAAACAGCGGTCTATTTTGATTGCGGGGAATGTTTCAGACAGCGACGTGACCATGAAAACAACAACAACAACAACAACAGCAACAGGAACAGGAACACCCGTCGTGGAATGTTCCCCTCGCAGAGTTTGGTTAGTAGAATCCGGTTACCGCATTGGGCCCAATATAGCGCCACACGTGATCTTCCTCATGGAAAAGACAGCAGAAACAGAAAAGGCCCAACTGTCATCTGAGTGTAATTTAGGCCCGTAAGAATGTTTTTTTTTTTTTTTTTTTTTTTTTTTTTTTTTTTTTTTTTTTGGGAACTGCTGCATTCAGAAAGGAATTTGGAAAAACACCACATGCTGTTTCCATTTTTACAACGGCAATTTCACAATTTCACGACAAGCGCTTCCAATCCGAGGCCAGCGTTGCGATCTTGTAAGTTGATGGGAATTCTTTCAAATGCAAAACACATGATCAGCAACAGTCTCGTGGCAAGGAAAACTCCCATGTCGCTCTTGGCCATGCTTTTTGTGCACACACACAGAACTATTATACCCGCCGTTGTCATAGCGGCAAACAACATCATCGGCCATTGGGCCGCTGACATCCACGTGATTCCACTGCTGTTAGTGTGCAAGGACAATTTGCACTGAATGGGCACTGCACACTTGGGGTGACGATGAACTGCAATTGGGTTCAAGTTCAAATCCAGAGCGGACGGTGAAGTGAAGGATTTGTGTGTGTGCGTGCGTGTTTTGGATGCGCCCTCTCTTTGTTTACACTACAAGTGGGAAAAGTGGGTCATGATTTAATGCCCAGGCAAAAGAGTTGCTCCAGCTTTTCGGGTCATTGGGGTCATCTTAGCTATTGTAGTTACAGTCGTCTGAGCGCAACACTAGCAATAAGAATTCACGCTGGACTTGAGATGTAACAGATACTTCTATGTTGTGTAAAATATCACACTACAAGTAGGGTGTAACGATATCCAAACATCACGATACAATATTATCACGATATGAAGGTCACGATACAATAATTATCACGATATTGTGAGGTGGCGATACAAAAAAAAAGTCATAATATTGTAAAAAAAATGATACTAAAAAAAACACACACACACCCACGCACACAATATTGTGCATTTGTACATTACAGCAATGCATATAACCAACCCACAATCTCTAATAATACTTACTACTGAAGCATTCACTTGCTAATGCACGTACACATTGCGTTCCTCCACATATTGACTTGGTTCACAAGCATATTACGTTCCCCTTCATCTGACCATTAGCATGGATTTGAAACTTATAAGGGCCAAAACATGCCTTGTGAAAATTAAACTGCACTAAAAAAAAACAACCCACCAGAGGGTGCTCGAACTGCACAAATGGAAATCAACCTGACTTTTTAACAGATGCGCTGCTTTTCATATCGTGACATGACTCGGACGATATATTGTGGCAGTTTTAATATCGCAGTATCACGATATTACCGTTATCGTTACATCCCGAACTACAAGTACAGATTCACTTCCTGTAGTGTAAATGAAAGTATAGAATCTAAAATGTGCGAAGGTAAAAAATGAAAATGTTATTTCTGCTGTCAGTTATGTAAAAAATTCTTTTCTAAGTTACATAGGTGAATAAAATTTGTTCAGCGTCTCGGTTGTCTGTTTTTTTTTTTTTTTTTTTCAAACGAAGAACTAGCTAGTTTTTACAATTTTAAATATTTACGCTGACAACATATGATTCTCCCCCAGCGCTTCTTGGCCAGCACTTCAGATTGCGCCTGTTTGGAGACCTGTCATGGCAACTGGCACTCAAAGAGTACACAAAGATTATGCAGGCCTGTAGAGAGTGAAATATATTGAAAGAAAATCAAAAGCAAGCAGAGTAAATTGAATTTGTTACGAGCGGTTAAAAGGAAGATGAAAGGATGTTTTTCAACGCACAGTAAAAACGTCTCTGCGGCTCTTGAACGCCAGCTGTTAAAATTCTTTGAAAACCTTTATGGGATGTCATAGAGGTGGAAAACGCAAGCCAAGAAAAGCGCAATCATGCCGAAAAAAATCATGCACGACACCTGCGAGCCACCAGCAGGTGCGCAGGGGTGTCGCCGTCAAGGACCAAACAACTGCATTCAAGTTTTTGGGAGGTCTGGTCGGACCCCCTCACTGTTGCCTTGCACAGCACGGCTCCCGCTTTGCGGTCGGTCCCAAAACCTTGTGTGCAGTTTGGATCCTGGAATCCCCGCCTGATCTTTCTGTAAATGACCGCAACATGACAAGCACGGCCAAAGACAACATCCAGACTGCAGCTGTGTCCAAATCAAGACAACGCTGGTGAAATACTCAAACTTACTGGGGGCATTCAAAAGAGAAACATGCACTCTTTTTTTTTTTATGTGTCTGACTTTGGCATTTTCATACAATCAGCAGTACAACTTTGCTGCTTCATTAAAAAAAAAAGAAAAAAAAAAGAGTGGAGTGTCTATTAGCAAGTCTTTTTCAGACCGTACTTTTGAGTACTTGTCAGGGGTAAGAATTAGAGATGATGATTTCAAGTTTGTGGTAGCAATTTGGGAAGCCCTGATTCAGTTCCCAGCGCACACCACAAAGTCCAAAAGTGACGGCCTGTTTGGATTAGGCTTTTTTTTTTTTTTTTTTGTGGAAGAAACCCACCAAACACCTTGGGGATGAACTACAACCAAGAAGGTGAGCCAACAAGACCGTCTCTCAGGTCCAACATTACAGTAGTGGCCTTTGCCCTAAACAAAACACTCTTCTGAATGAATGCAGAAAAATTCCCACAGACGCACTCCAAAATCTTGTAGCGAGTCTTCCCAAGACAAGTTGAGAAGCAAACTTTTCTAAGTTTGACAAGCCTGGAAAGGCATTCCCTATAAACAAACACCAAATGGAGTTAACTGGAGTAGCGGAACCCTCTGAGAGAGGAAAAGCAGATTGAACATATTTACTAAATGATTATCTGCGACTGCTTTGTGAAATAATGCAACAACAACAACAAAATCTCGAAACATCTGATTGAATTTTGACAGTGGTGGGCCAGCAAGACCTTCTCTGCTGGCAAAATATGATCACAGGCACTTTACAACCTCAATTTGTTCCTTACAATTGTAAACGTTATTAATCCCAACAGTCTATTTTTTTTATTTTGGAGTGTTTCTCTTTGCTGTACAGCTTCAAACTATATCAGCAACTAGACTCTTTAACCAAATTTAACCAATCAGATTTCAAATTCCTTCTCACAGGGCTAATGTGTTGGCCTACGAGCACTTCAGCTGGCCTGAGCAAAACTTGTTTCAGCCAAATTTGACTATAGCAAAGCACATCTTGTAGCAATCTGCACACGTTCCATTCTTTGCGTTGAGAGAGGCAGCTGTCAACGCTACAATGACCAATTCCGAGGCTTGTCTGTGTGATGCAGAGAAAAAGGCAGATGAAGAAAAGCGAAAGACTTGCTGGGGGGATTAGGCCTGATTCAGGGGTGGCTTTTCAAGACTCCTAGCGGGTGTAAGGATCTAATCTGGACACGCTGCATCTGGCCTCCCCCAGGCTTACTGTAACAAAAAGGGTCGTCTAATGACGGCTGGCCAACAGACTGCTCCCGCTATGTGCCCAACACCATCACAAGCCCCTCTTCACACGGCCCCACAAGGTAAGAGGGATGGATCAGTGGACGCAAATCTCACATGTCACCTGGGAGGCGGGCGGCGGCGATCTGATTTTGCTCTCATCTTTTGGCAGAGTACAGCAGTTCCTTGACTTGACAAAACTGTCTCTCAGATCAACTTCCTGCGTTGAAATGAATGAATAAAATCCATTGAGCGGTAAAAAACAAACAAATTCGGACATGCCGGTAAGTGACTCAGGCTGAGTGGAGGAGGTCAATCTGAAAGGGTTCCTAATGTGATTGCGCTGCACTCTCAAATGTGCCAAGAGAGGATGGAGAGAGGGGTGGAGGTGCTGCTGAGAGGGTAAAACAAATGAATCAGACCATTTGTTTCGGATCATCTTTAAGCAATGCGGAAAGGAAAACTATGGAATGGTTGAATGTAAGCAGCAGGGAAAACATTTTTTTTTCTACGTCGACCATGATCAGTCTGTCAGGAATACGGCAATAGATCCTGCCTTGATATTGTCAACCTTCTTGGTTGGATTTGGAGTTCTAAACCAGTAGCACAGTATTGCGACTTGGTAGCCAAAGCAATTTGACAAGAATAAATCACACTGCATTGGTACTTCTTCCAGTGCTTGAGAATACACTGGCGGAAGTTTGCACTTGCGTTGCGAAGGAGGAGTGTGTCACCAGCTGTGTTTTCATTCTGACAAGCGTCCTACTCAAACATGAGTCACCATCCAACCACTCCAAATGTTATCGCTGCAACTCCCCGTGCCTCCTGTCCGTGGCGCTCTCATGGGCCCATGCGTCACCTCCATTCCACTGGCAACGAAAAGAACGAGAATGGCGCTTCACACTTTGCTGTGGAGACCAGATGGGCTGCACGCAGAAGAAACATACCATCCAATATCCTGCTGGGGGAAAAAAAATAAAGGGGATTTCCTTCACTGCGGTTGCAGTGACTTTGGGATTGTCTTGGATGCTCACCCAAAAAGAGTCTGGAGAAAAGTGTGGGGGTGTGCGTGGGGGTGCGGGCGTGTGTTCTTGTACATAATACAAAGTGAGGACCAAAATACGTCTTTATCCAACAGAAGGACATTTTTGTGAAGTGAGGACATTTTGGCCGGTCCTCACTTTGCAAGACCTCTTTTTGAAGGTCAAGACGTGGTTTTAGAGTTTAGGTTTGAATTGGGTTATGGTTGGGGTTAGGGTAAGGGTTAGGTTTAGGCAATCATTTTTGATGGTTGCGGTTAGGGTAAGGCTCTAGGAAATGCATTATGTCAATGGATGTCCTCACAAAGATATATGTACAAGGATGTGTATGTGTGTGTGTGTGTGTGTGTGTGTGTGCGTGCGTGTGTGTGTGTGTGTGTGTGTGTGTGTGTGTGTGTGTGTGTGTGTGCGTGCGTGTGGGGGTGTACGTGTGTGTGTGTGTGTGTGTGTGCATAAACCTTGTACGCATTAGCGAGATCCACACTGCATCCACACAAATGCTTGTGCCAATCAAGCATTCAGTAGCAAGCAGGCTCATTCACTCATGTGCAGCTGCTCTCAAACAGTAACAAAGGAAAACATGTTTGGTTTGTGGAATTGGGAAGACCCATCTCAAACTAACAGCCAAAATCAGTACAGTGCTACCTTAACTTACGAGTGCCCTTGCTTGCCATTTTTTTTCAAAGAAAAAGCAGCTTAATCAATGCTAAGAAGAGCTGGACAAGCAGCCAAACACAAATAGAAAACGAAAACACTCACAAGGAGCATGGTGATGTCATGCTAGAGGTGGGCGATATGACGATATTTGATCGTTAAACGAAACGTGGGGCTCACGATTTGTCATTTCTGTGGAATCGTCTGATCGCGATGTAAAGCATTTCAGCACAATTTGACAGTCACCTCATTTTCTGTCACTGACTGAAAAAGACAGCCATGCAGCCTACCCCTATTTGACAGCCAATCCGTGTGGTCAAATAGCGCACCCACGTTGCCCCACCCCCGCACGCAGCATCCATCCATCCATCCATTTTCTTGACCGCTTATTCCTGACAAGGGTCGCGGGGGCTGCTGGCGCCTATCTCAGCTGGCTCTGGGCAGTAGGCGGGGGACACCCTGGACTGGTTGCCAACCAATCGCAGGGCACGCACGCAGCACGTTTTCCCCAAACAAACCTGGCTGCGTGAGGGATGGCGGTCGCAGAGGAGCGAGTTTGTTCCGAAGAGAAATTCATTGTCCATAATATAACTTTTTCGTTCGTACCAAACGACAAAAATCAGGCGAAAATCATATGCAGAGTGTCCAAGACGAGGATGAAGACAAGTTACGGCAACACTATGAGCTTGAACTTCCATCACCTGAACCGGCAGCGTCCCACACAGTACAGTGAGAGCCAAGCTAATAACTAGCAGTGACAACAGCTCATACCTGCGCCTCCAGAACAGCAGACCGGCCCTCACAAAAGCATTCACCAAATTCACGCCATATGACATTGGATCCGCGTTACGAGCTGCCAAGTAGTAAGTTGACTTTTTCCCCCAAACACTGCCATTACTCACAGGTATGCAAACTATACAGAATAGTGGCACAAAAAATACAAAATGTGCAGGTTTTTTGTTTTTGTTTTTACAAGCGACCTCTGTAGCGTGTATCAAATGATCAGGCCAAGCCAATTTTCAAAAGTTACCCGTCCATGCCATAAAACAAAACGCTAGTGCATAGCTTAGAAAAAAAAAAGAAGCTGTGTTGCATTCAAGGCCCGTTCAGACCATAGGAAACTACATAACCCGCAATCCCCTCACAAGGGTTGATAACTTGTTACAATATTGACCATTATTTATAAAAGGTACTTTGCACTTTGCAGTTTGTTTTAACTTTTTGCGTTTACATGCTCCACTCTTCTCTCTTTTTTTCTTACCACGAATTTATACCAACCAAGTTGTGTGCACTTTAAGACATTCGCTATTTTGAATACACTACTTAAAAACAGAACTATGACTTTTACTGTTTTGCTGCTTTATAATAAATATTTTTCTTTACCATAGGTATTTATTAGTGTTCATTTTGACATACTAAGTCTAGCCTTAATACCCTAGTATTTATTCAATATTCTATTTTTTTTTCATATTAAAAAAAATCCTGATAAAATCAAAATAGTGATTTTATAGTTAAAAAATCGTGATATTCAATTTTTGCAAGATCGCCCACCCCTATGTCATGCACGAGGTCCCGCCCCACCCGAAGGAAAACATTAACACACAAAGTTGGAAGCAGTTGTCCAATACTATCCAAGAGGTCCAGACCAACTCGGAAAGGACAGAAATAACCACTGTAGTGGCACACAACTTGTCCAGATGGTTGCTGTTGGTACGAGACACCCACATCAAAATGGTAATGCTGCCAAATTCTTCTGACGCAACAAAAACCAGAAACAACATTTTTTGGAAAGCAAGCCAGTTGGAATTTGATGGCCTACGGTGGGTCCAAAAATAAGCAAACAAAGACAAGATTCACCCTCCATTAGGCGTCTGGAAAATTCAGCAATCAGGAGTATGCAGACAAACAGTTGATTCAAAGACGCAGAGCCACAGGTCCATCCTGAATGTAAACTTGGAAATCCTGAGAGGCTTCTTTGAGCAAACACGGCCTTCGTGAAAGAGCCTATATAGTGCTACTGTAAGACGAGTCCAGAAATCAACGGCTGTGGTTTCAGGTGGGACCAACTGTACATTCAGGGGATGAGGGACTGCACATTCTTGGAGCATACCTGCTGGATGTAAGTGAAGAAGCACAAACGCTCCAAAGCTGTCACGATGCCTGACAATAGGAGGAATTAATCAACAAATCAATTTTGGTTCAACCTGTCGGGCAGCCTTTATTGGAGTTTATGTAAACGGCTTACCAAAGCAACGTCAACAACAGTGAGCAGGTGAAATGCGGTGGCGAGCGGTACAACCGTGCCAATATGAGTTATGTCATGCGTTTAAAACCCTTGAAAAACAAGACCACCGGATGACAGCTTATTCCGGCATCCAATTTCCATTGTAAAAAGCCCAAAAGATAAACCATTGGTGTCCTACTATTTGGAGATAGATGGTGGTTGCATATAGATTTCAGTTTAGCCTCCCTCTAGCCCTGTCAGGTTACATGGACCCAGGCGGAAATATTAGTTCTTAATCCATCTATTGCAATGAAAGCCAACCAGACATATTTAGGACAGAAGCAAAACATCAATGTCATCTCTCGCTTTCAGTTCAGCTGTGTGAAATATTCACAGTGGCCATTGGAAATTCAGACTTGTCTAAAAATACACTTTCGCAACGTGATGGAACTTGAAATATTCATCCTCGTATGAGCGCACGTCCGGTGTGGCCTTCCCGTGTTTACATCACTCGCGTGCGCCGCTCAGCTGATAAGAATCAACGTGGGCAAACCCAAGTAGCAGCAGCTGCCATCCTCATGACGCTTGTTTTGGGAAGAGTCACTCGTCTACAGCATGAGGATAGAGTTGCATGCATCCCACTGATCTGGAGTCGCTTTGAGAATTTCTCTACTGTGGGACACACCTTTCATCCAACGCAAACATCATTTACACCCAGCCGATTGTTTTTTTTTTTTTTTAGCATTCCTGTTGACACTGTTGTCCTGTGATTAGCTGGCAAACATTCCAGGGTGTACCTCACTCTGGCATTTTGGACAGCCACGTGATCAAGTGACGTATCGCGTGCGGAAAATACACATTGAATGGCATTGGATGAATGACAACAAAGAACTCATGAGGAATTATTGCGTCCCACTGTGGACATCAAAGGTGGAATTACGCCTTACAGCAAAGAAGCACTTTTTCAAACGCAGTATAGCCAAGGAGGACACGCCAAAGATATGTTTCCAACCGAAAGCCGGATGAAACTGGCAGATCCAGCCACCGGCGAGTCCAAGTGGGCGGTAAACATCCAGGTGACTTGTACTCTGCTAGGCTAAGCTACATGTCGTGTGCTAAGCACGCTTAAGCAAAAGGAGCGGGGGACGCTGGAGATTGAACACTGGAACTGCCACATCCAATCCACCCAAGGGTGTGCCTTGACTGGCGCCCGTTTACCCCGCTTGGCTTCACCAGTTCAGACATGCGTGCCTTGTGAGTGACTCAGTGGCATAATGTTGCAAATCATTTCAATGTTTGGTCACGGAAAACCAGACATTGGCGACTGTAGGGCGGCGAGAACGAGCCAAGTTATCCTTCGTTATGTAGCGAGTCATACAAAAAAAAAGTCACGGCCCCCATAAAAGCCCCAAAAGGTTTCCAGGGATCACAAAGTTTTACTTCTGCTGCGTTGGAGAATATTCCTGACATTCCACATTTCCCTGAAATTGACATTGCAGAGGACACAGGTGAGAATTTTGTCCAGGTGCTTCTGCTGAGGGCAAGACTTCGTTTCCTCATTCAACATCGTTTGTCCCCACTTTCCGCAACTGGCCATTCATTGATGATAATGTCACGTTTCAGTTCCGGAACATCAGGATTCAATCTAAAGAGAGTTGCGCTCGCTAGAAATGTGAACATAATCATGGTGTTGATGATAATGTGGTTCTGAGGGATCTCGGGATGGAACGTTGGAGAAGATGACTTAAGACTCCTGGAATAGAAACTGTAGACCAATGGTCACTGTCCTCTGAGGATGGAAATATTTTGATTGTCAAAAAATAACAGATAAACTGCCACCCCGAGAGAGAACATATGGCTTGGGCGGTTTCACCTTTATCCAGGGGGTTCATCAGAGTTCAAGTCAGCTGCTGCTGCAGACAGACAGACATGAGTTTTATTCAGGGAGGGGCAGGTGTGACCAAACAGTGATGTCCTATATTAGCCGAGGAGAAAAGAATGTTGGCTTTGAGCTGAGTGCTAACGTCACGTCGCGGAGTTACTTTCAGCGCCCCCGGCCTTGCTCGACGACGCCCTCCACCCATGCTCGGCACTGGCGAGAGCTTGGCCACGTGACCTGAGACATCTTCCATTCATTCGGAGAGTGCCCGTCCATGGAGGAATCGAGCAAGGTTCAAAGCATTCATTGAGTCGTGCGTCCTCATGGCTGACTTGAGGCACAAGTAATTCACAAGAACAACATTCTTGGCTTTTCTGCATCCCATGTGTGTTGCGGCACAACACGGTTATGAAACCAAGATGAGCTGAAGACAAGACATCTTTGCTATGAAGCACGCAGCAGCTCAGCGCTTCTCTGGAATGTTTTTTCACCAGGACTTTGTCCAGGAGAGCCTGAAGACTCAGCGGGGTGGATGGCTTGGAAAACTACTTAACGTCTAAAATGCTCATTGCACTTTGCTGAAAACATGTCCTAAAATAAACAGTTCATGGAGCCTCTTTGCTTTGTGACACGCAAGACGTGATTGTATAACTTTAGCTAATGCTTCAAATAAAAATCCATAAGGTGATCTTGGTTTATTCCAGGCTCGACATGTGTCATTTAAAACCAAGTTTAAGTTAACTGCTTAGCTTGAGTTGAGTTGATTTTATTGGTTAAGTTAAAAAAACAACAACTTGATTGACGTTTTGTTCTTAAGAATAGTGTAGATAGATTTCAACAAAATAAAGATAGCAAGACCATAAACACAAACACTTTCCCATGTTGAGCTATTATTTCCCTTTTTCTCCCAACAGCAATGCAATTTAGTTTCCTAATATAGCACAATCATTTGCACTTTTCACTTTTTTGGGTGCCATACTGGGGGCTAATTAGAGCAAATAACAAAAGACAGTCTTGTCGGACTGTCATCCTATGACTGAATCAAACACGAACTATTTTCCCCAACCACAAACACAGCCAGTGTAAGTTGTTATGCAACTCAAATAATGTCAGACTTAGTTATGTAAGAATGAATGTGATTGGATACATTTCCCATCAGAAATACGATGCCGTTCAAAAATGCTGCTCAAAAACGATTTTTTTTTTTACCCATGAACAAAAAGACTCAGACTAGATTTGATTGCGAGTCGTTTGGGCTGTGATATGACATCAGCTTGAGTGTTGCTGTCAAGTAAAACAGACTCAAAAACAAAGTCTGCCGGGGTTGACGTTGGTCGGAGCATCCAGATTGAGCGACAGATGGCTTCACGGTGCCATTGACTGCTGCTCACTGGTCTGAAAGGGAGGAGGGGGCGGCCGGCATTTGCTGGGTGTCGACGTCAGAGGTTGTGGGTGGGCCCGACGGAACAAGAGCTACCCATTAAAGCGTTAAATCTGTTTCTAATCTGTTGCCGTGGCGGGAGAGTGGATGCTATTGCTATCGACTGGCTACGTTTAATAACCCAGCGGCGATAAACACGCCGTGACCACACATAAATACGATGAGCATTCCCTGATGAGCCAATGGAATTGGGTCTCATGGCCGGGGGCTAAAGGTGAAAGGTTGCATGTGAGTAGCACCAGACAAGACAATTTTTGAACAGAGAGCAAAGGCCAAGCAGGTGGATGTCCAGCATTTATCTTCACTTGGGCACCTGCAATTGGTTACATGTGTTTTAAAAATCATACCTAGAAAGTCTCTGGAAGACACTTGAGAACATTTTTCTTTTCTGGCAATAAATGTTCCTCCCAATTGAATACAGGATTACATCGTAGTAAAACGGCTTCCTGCCCTTAAGCTGTCAGACGATTTAGCCGTGCGGCGTTTTAAGCAGTGAGATGAATTGAGCTGCAATCACTCAAAAGTATGCAGCTCGTCTCTTCAGGACACCGCTAACCTGCCAGCTTCTTACATAAGCGGCACAGGGTCATGGTTAAATGGCTCGAAAAAGTGTAACCACAATTCCACACACTGACAAATGGGGATAAAAATAGAGCTCATTAGCTCAGCAAACCTACGAAGTTTAAATTAGTAAAAGGACAAGGTGAGAGATGGACAAGGGCAGGCCAGTCCGGTAGGTCTGCAGCAATCACCAAAGGCTGGAGGTACCACCAACAACCACTCTAATCCTGTTATCACAGCAGAGATCAGTGGCTAAACTAAGTAAATTTCACTCAGTCAATCCCTTTGACCGGATTTTTCACCGTGGTGTCAGGGGTAGGCCCAAGAGACGCTTTGCTGCATGAAAGCGGCGTACGCTAACAACATCATGATGATCGAGACCAATCGAAGCATCCTTCTGGTCTCTAAAATATTATCCTGAGTGATTCACCTGTGGCATGAGGTTCCATCTTTCAAAAATCGGTAAGTCTCTGTCCATACGTTGGCACCCAAATTTAGGGGGAAAAAAAGTACAAAATCATCTGGTGCTATGTTTTAGAAGTCAAGTTAACTGTGATTTCTGAGTTTTTGGACAACTTGAGTTGAATTTCACTGTCCTGGCTGCCCTGGCTTGATTATCACCAGATTTGTTGACTCGAGAAATCTCGTTAATAGCGCCTGTCAGACAATATGAAGAAGGCTACAAGGTCTCAAAAACAAAACGCATGATTCCACAGTCAAAAACAACAAATGCGAAAGGATTCAAATCTATAGTATGTCAATCTGCAAAGGTTGCAAAGCCCTTTCCAAGGCTTTTAGGACTGCAGCAAAGCAGGACTGGCCACAGCCATTATCCACAAATTTTGCCAGGTGTGATGGGCCAACTGAAATGACTCAACGAGTGCAATGACGACTCATCCAGGAGGTTACAAAAGAATCCGAATCAGCACCCAAAGAACTGCAGACCTCCCTGGACTTTAGTTTAGGTCAGTGTTAATGACAAACACAAGAAAGACACCAGAGAAAATGTTTTTAGGTTCAGGAGACAATTACTTTATCAAGATGCAATTTATATTGATTTGGGTTATATTTGTGAGATTTGTGGTATGAAGATCTAAAAAACTGAGGTGTGATACATGTGTAAAAAATACTTCTTCACAGCAATCACATACAGGGAGTCCTTGAGTTAAAGCGCACTCGACCGAAGACGTTTCCACTTTCCAACGGATACGCCCGTTCCGCCATTTTGGCTCCTTGTCTGACATTTTGGCCGCAGTGTTTTCCCTTCGGCCGCTATTTAGCCCTTAGCTATTGCTAACGATTGTGCACTTGTGGTAGCATCTTTGTTTATTTCGCCCTTTTTTTTCCCACATCTTGGCCCCAAAGAAGAAAGCGACGTCTTCTATCAATGTTGGTCCAGCCAAAGGAAAAAAAAAGCAATTACCATGGAAACGAAGCAAGACATCATCAAAAGATCTAGAAAAGAGACACCGACGAAAATCGGCAAAGACAGCATCTTTTTTTTTTCTAATGTATTTTTGATTTTTTTATGCAAATTATTTCGATGTGAATATTGACTTTAATGAGGAAATTCAACTTAAGTCAAAATTTGGGTTACATCACTAGCGTAGGAACGTAACTCCGACGTACCTCGAAGACTCCCTGTATATGATTATTAGATTAGGAATACGTGTGAAACAGGCTCAAATGGTTGAATGATTAGACCGAACATCCTCCCCAAGGGTGTCAGGAGGCACACCGGAGGGGATGGGCTTTGAGGCATGGCTCGAGCTTGTGTTGTAGTCCGCGCAATTTTCCCGGACGCTTCCTGTCGCACGGATGCACCGCGACCTTCAGCCGAGGGGCTGCAGCCAGTTCTCCAGTTAGTAAGCGAAGGAGAACGGGACGTAATGCGAGATGTCCGCGACGGAGGGAAGGGGGTGATGACGACAGGGAGGAAAGTGGAGATTAGTTTTACTGTCGCCAGGTAACGCTCGCAAACAATGTCAAAGCAAAAGGGAACGTGGAGCAAACGGCTGCGTAATGAGCAGGTGACAAAGAGCGGCCTTTGGGCTAAGAAAACAAGCCGAGTAACAAAATGAGTCCAAAAACGCTCATGTTGCTGTGTGGCGTTTTGGCTTGGACATGCACGAGGCAATTGACGCCAACAGATTCCTCCTCACGCTAACAGTCTTGCCGACTGATTGCGTTTGCACATTACATGTTGGTATCTCCTTGCTCTCCTTCCTCTTTCGCAGTCATGACCTGATATGACGGAGATTTGATGAAATGCTCCGCTTCATGACTCCAAAGGCTTGCATATTTTTTATTTACGGTCCACATGTCCGAGATCAAGTACTCCAAGTGAAAACAGATGACCTCAGCTTTCACTAAATTGCAACGTTGGCCTTGCTAATTTGTTTCTTCATCAGGCTGTAAAAAGCACGTCCTGTTATGCGGTTGTCCAAAAAGCACACTGTGGTCCTTTCAAAACACAAGCACCGATGAAAAATTTCAGCTAGTTAAAAAAAAAAAAAATAATTTTTAAAAAGTGGAGCAGTGTGAGGCTGCGAAATAAATGTAGTGCCGGTCTCCGAAGAAGAAGGTGACGCAATTCAAGCTGGGCGGATGGAGAAGAGGGGGCACAAGTATGTTGACTATTGCAGCACCCCCACCCTCGCCTCCCCTCGCCTCACGCCACCCCGCTCCCCTCTACCACATCCACGGCAGTCCCACCCAAATCTGAGGCCCATCTGGAGAGCCTCGTGACCCGACTGATTGAAAGCAGTTGGGGCTGACGGTGAGATACGGACGCTGGAATGTTGGGAGTGCGGAAAGGCCCGGAATAGAGGAGGTGTGCGCATTTGCACGTTGCCTCCCAATGTGTGCGGCCGCATAGCCCGTTTAGCTTCAGCCCCATCAACCCCCCTCATCAATCATCTAAGAATAAAAGTCTTGATACGGCTAGGGCCTCCTAATCTGCTTTCACTCCATTACGTACACACGGTGTGTATTTTTAAACATCAATTCCCCGTCTCTGAGAATTCGCAACTCGTCAGGCGCATGCATACGCAACAGATGGTGCTGCAACCTCTCACCACATTTCAAGGTTCTATAAAGCTGACACATACTTGAAATGATCGAACCTTGACAAAATATTCCGTTTGGTGACATATGCAAAAAAGAAACAAAACAAAAAAAACATAGATATTGAGCTTTGCACCATATACACCAGCATTGCACAGGTTTCCCACATGGGAACCCTCCCAAATTTCTCACCCTCCTCCCAACCTGAAGAAGGCTCTAACTGGAGAATCCCACCGAGCGGCATTGCGCGCTGAATGGAAACCAGGTCGAGGATCCTAATGGCTGCTGACGGAGCATCCCGCAGAGGATTTTCTTCACTTCTGTCCACCCCAAGTGGGGATGCGCCGCTGCGGTTCAAGTCAAGCTTGTGTTTTACTGCCTAATTGAATAATGAGCTGACTGGGAGAGAGCTGCACCAAAAAAACAGGACAGCGCGGTTGTGAGTTAAGTGGTTTGGGTTTTATTCTAAGTGCTGCGGCTTCCAGTCTGTCACTGACACTTTTATTATCTTTTTTTCAACCTGACAACTGGGAGTACCTCACGACACTGTGCTTGTGCTTTGCAATCAAATCCTTCCATTTTCTGTAGCGCTTGTAACTCATTAAGCTTGGGCCTAAGGTAGGCACAAAAGGTAGACTTTTGTATAACATGCTTTCACACATCCATTTTTCTTTCAACTGCAATTGCGGCAATATGCCGCAGGAACTCTTAACAGGTGGAAGTCACTTCTAAAAGCCAAGAAAATAAAACCCCAAAAGAACAAATAGCGGGCAGATTTTCTTTACGAAAGCAGGTAAAATACGGTAACACAGTTTCTAATGACCATGCCTGATTTCTCAACAAAAGTAGAAAAAATTTTCTCTGTTCTTCTCTCCCTGAACTTGATTTCCACAATTTGGACAACAATGAAAGGCTCTCCAAATAAGAGGCTAATAAGCATGCTTGCATCAGGATCATAACTCATTGACTGGCAGCCATTTTGACTGAAGCAACCCCCTTCACTCCCGGCTGTTTTACTGGATTCGGACAGATTTTGCAAGGCCCACAGAATATTGTGTTCTATTGCTATAAAATCATGGAACCTACCAAAAGAAAGATTAAAGTCTCTTCTTCTATCAGGAAAAAAAAAAAGTATATTTCTATATTTTTTCGGTTTTGCAGCAATTAGCATTAGAATATAGCCAAGTTTCATCATTATTCACAAATTTGTTTAGAACTGTGGGGAAATCAGCCTGTTTGCAACATGGTCCTGGTTGATCTCTTCTACTCTGCTGCCACCTGCTGGCCATTTTTTGTAATTACTACCATTGCTTCAAGCATTTTCTTCAGTTCAGAGGCTGCATCAAAGCCTTCTGCATGCTCTGGGATAAAAAAAAAATGGATAAATCCGTCTTTGGGACACTTAAAACATTTAAAATAGAACTTATTTATACATTTTTGGGAGCAAATGAGTTAATTTCTAACACTCCCAGGTGAAGTTGACAGTAAAAACAACAACAACAAAAAAAAAAGCATTGTGTATTTCAACACCAAAATGTTAAATTAAAATGTAATTTAGTCAGTTTATGGACTGTAAGAGAAAAATGTCCCTTTGCAAGAGACTCAAAGCGACGTCGACTGCCAGATGATGATGAGCCAGAACGAGACGTACGACGCCGAGTGCATGCGAGCATCTTAGAAAATGACAACTAAGCAGGCTGGCGCTGCACTGTTCAAGCAAATCCAAGGAATCGGAATGAATCCGTTTCCTTCCTTTCAGGTTGGAAAGTCATTGACAAAAACACGCTGTGAAGTCATCACTCTGTTTGCCAAGCCGAAAATATATGAAATCGCCATTATTTTGGATATGTGCGAAAAAAAAAAGATGTGGCCAACCGACAGGTCAGCGACTGGAAAACTCGACAGCGACCACACCCGCAACCAGCTGGAAACAATTAACAACTCCTCATCTTTTCCTTCTCCGCTGCATCTCTTCTCCCCTCCCATTTGCACCTCCTGAACACAAGGATCTCCTTCTGGTCCGCACCCTCCTCCTTTTGATTTGCCCCCCCAGTAAAGTAACAAAGGGAGTCACCAGCGCATTCTCATTCACCACAATCAACAGCAGCAGCAGGCTTTTCTTTTTAAGAAAGCACAAGTGCGGCCAGGAAGAAACAGATGGATGTCATTTGGGTTCTAACAGCCGAAAATGGACATGCACAACCGTCATGGGCCTGCAGGCACGCTTGCTTTTCACGATTCACATTCTTCACGTTTCATGTGCTCTTACCGAAATGCCCAAAAGATGCTGCCAAATAGGAATTGGTGTCAAGGAAGTACAATAAACCCCTCTTAATTGCAGCTCTCCCCCTCTCCACACATGAAAACATTTGGCAGTATTTTGCAGTGGCGAGCTCCAATTCTGAGGCTTGAGTCAGAATTTGTTTTGGGCTCAATTCATCACCGGCTTGCCAGTTGTGGAGACGCTGTGGTGACAAAGCAACGGGTAGGGCGGCATTTAACGGTGGACAATCGTGTGCTCTGGTGCCAAACCGTCCAATCCACACTGTTATCAGGAATTGAGGGAGGAAGGACAGCAGAAGGGCGACAAAAAAGGTGACATCAGGCCTCATCAAATAACGGAAGCTTATGATGCACAGAGAAGGTGAATGACGCAACGCTGAGGGATTAGATCATTTTCAAAAATGAAAAAGATCAGAAAAAATCCAGAATATAGAGCATGGTCTATGCATGTATTATTGTTGTATTTATCATATTATTAACATTATTAAGTGATGAATGGAAATGCCATTAATTCAGGAATCTTGGCCACTTGGCGGTAGTATAAACATTCTGATTCATATTTCGTTTGTGGAGTAACAGTTAAGTAGGAAAAGGGACCTGTTGTTATCCATCTCAGGGTCGGCCGGCCATTTTGCCACTTGTCGACAGAAAATAACATCACTGTTACTCATGGCTCAGGTAACAACTAATTACAGATCAGCTTCAGAAAACAGATGAGTCGTTTGACAGTGAGCAGCAAAAAAAAAAAAAAAAAACACTTGTTGCCTGCTGTTTGAAGAATTGCTCACTAAGAATTTAAACTGGATCTCAAAGTGCCATGTTTGTGTATTCACACGTTGACCTGTAACTCATTCAATGCCAAGGCCATACTTTTACGCCTTAAAAACCCAGACATTCAATCCCAGATACGTATTATATTTTTAGTTTTTGTTTTGTTTTCACAAATTTTCTGAAAATGTCTGGCACTGAGCATGTCCTAATTAGTGACATCAGGGGCTTATGACTCTCAATGTCTGTCAGGCCTGCGGGCCCAGCCCGCTGAGTGTGCGTGTGTCTTCCAGGTGTGGTGCATTGGAGTCAAAGCAGCAGGTGTGTCCAGTTAATCAGCAGCCTACTTAAGCCAGCCTCTGACTCCACCACACCGCCAGATCGTCACAACTCCTGAACGAGTTTGTACATCCAGCTAGACCTTGAAATCAACTTTTACTTACCTTTCCTGACTCGCATTTCTGTCCTCCTTTTCAGCCTGTCGTCCTGCCCGCAGACCCTGACCTTGACACACGCCTCGCCTACCAGAACCAGCCCCCAGCACCCAACGGACTGCAACCACTTTCTGGCCGTCCACTATTGCAATAAAACTTTGCCAACTCATTCCTTTTGTTTTTCTGCATTTGGGTCCCCACCCCGCACCGGAACCCTGACAGCACGATCTGGCCAGCTATGGACCCAGCAGGGAACAATTCCATTCGTCAGACCCTGACCGGACAAGGTGTGCTTTTGGACCAACATGACAATGCCCTGAACTTCTTGATTGGACAGGTACGTGAATTTTCGCAAGCCCTCAGGACCCTCCAGCAGCATCATCCGGCCTTCCTCGTCACCAGTGGGAGCTGGGTTTTTCTTTGTGGACAAAAAGGACAAGACACTCCGCCCTTGTGTTGACTATCGTGGTCTGAATGAAATCACCATAAAGAACAAATATCCCCTACCCCTGATGGACTCAGCGTTCTCACCTCTTCATGGAGCCACCATCTTTACCAAGTTGGACTTGCGCCAGGCCTACCATCTTGTCCGAATTCGGCAGGGTGATGAATGGAAGACCGCATTCAACACACATAGGGGGCACTACGAATATCTTGTCATGCCTTTTGGCTTAACGAACGCCCCCGCTGTCTTCCAGGCCCTGGTCAACGATGTTTTGCGTGACATGATTGGGAAGTTCGTCTTTGTGTACCTTGATGACATCTTGATTTTCTCAAGTTCGGACTCTGAACATAAAAGACATGTACGCCATGTACTCCAGAGACTCCTTGAAAACAAGCTTTTTGTGAAAGCTGAGAAGTGTGAGTTCCATGTAACCAAAACCACCTTTTTGGGCTACGTAATTGCTGAGGGACAGCTCCAAATGGACCCTGCCAAAACTACTGCAGTCACCAATTGGCCCAGACCCACATCCAGGAAGGAGCTGCAACGCTTCCTTGGTTTTTCCAATTTCTATCGCCGATTCATCAAAGACTACAGTCGTGCCGCAGCTCCTCTTACCGCCCTTACGTCCACAGTGGTGCCCTTCAAGTGGTCTGAGGAGGCTGACCTGGCCTTTAGCAGGCTCAAACATATGTTCACCACTGCTCCTGTGCTTGTCCATCCAGATCCGCAGAGGCAATTCATAGTTGAGGTGGATGCCTCGGAGGTGGGGGTCGGAGCGGTTTTGTCCCAGCGGTCTCTGGAGGATGGTAAGGTCCACCCGTGTGCCTTCTATTCCCGCAGGCTCTCTCCAGCCGAGAGGAACTACGGAATTGGTGACCGGGAACTCCTGGCGGTGAAGGCGGCATTGGAGGAATGGAGACACCTCCTGGAAGGGGCCGAGCAGCCGTTTGTTGTATGGACAGACCACAAAAACCTGGAGTACATCCGCTCTGCCAAGAGACTAAGCTCACGTCAAGCCAGGTGGGCCTTATTCTTTGATCGGTTCGCATTCACCCTGTCCTACCGCCCAGGGTCTCAGAATACAAAACCGGATGCCCTATCCCGCCAGTTTGCAGCAGAGGGCACCAGGTCAGATCCCGGCCCTATCCTGCCTTCCACCTGTTTTGTTGGGTCTGTCACTTTTGAAATTGAAGCCCTGGTGAGGAGGGCCCAGGTTGGACTGACTATACCCCCCCGGGCTCCGCAGAACCGCCTGTTTGTCCCTGACCCTGTCCGTTCCCAGGTTCTACAGTGGGCTCACTCCTCGCGACTTACCTGCCACCCGGGAATCCGCAGGACGCTGACCTTCCTCCGCCAAAATTTTTGGTGGCCCACGATGGAGGAGGACACCCGCTCGTTCGTCTCGGCATGCACGGTATGTGCCCAGAACAAAACCTCCTCCAAACCTAGCTCTGGCCTGCTCCACCCGCTTCCTATTCCCAAACGCCCGTGGTCCCACATTGCCCTGGACTTTGTTACCGGACTTCCGCCGTCAAGAGGTAACACAGTAGTTCTCACCATTGTTGACAGGTTTTCCAAAGCAGCCCACTTTCTTGCTCTTCCCAAGCTCCCAACTGCCAAGGAAACCGCTGACCAGTTAGTCCAACATGTCTTCCGTCTACATGGCATCCCTTCTGACATTGTGTCGGACAGGGGGCCCCAGTTCACTTCACAGGTCTGGAGGGCCTTTTGTGCTGCATTAGGCATTGGCCTGAGCCTCTCGTCCGGTTACCATCCACAAACTAATGGTCAATGTGAACGTACCAATCAGCAACTGGAGACCACCCTCCGCTGCATCTCACAGTCCCATCCCGCTTCATGGAGCACTCAGCTCGCTTGGGTAGAGTACGCCCATAATTCCCTACCCAACGCCTCCTCAGGTATGTCCCCTTTTCAGTGTTCTCTGGGCTACCAACCACCACTGTTTCCCTCTCAGGTCCCTGACCTCTCCGTTCCATCTGTGCAAAGCCACATGCGCCTATGCTCCAGGGTCTGGAGGCAAGCCCGCTTCACCTTACTCCGGTCATCTGCCAGGACACAGGTTCACGCCAACCGTCGCCGCATTCCTGCACCTTCCTATGCTGTCGGCCAGAAGGTGTGGCTCAGTACGAGGAACCTCCCGCTAAAGGCGGAATCCAAGAAGCTGTCCCCTCGTTTCATCGGCCCCTTTGAGATTGCGGCTGTGATCAATCCCTGTGCTGTGCGTCTCAAGATCCCAACCTCTCTCCGTGTTCACCCCACTTTTCATGTCTCTCAGATAAAACCTGTTTCATCTAGCCCTCTGTCCCCACCTGTGCCGCCACCGCCAGCTCCTCTCATGATTGATGGACATCCCGCCTACACGGTACGCCGCCTCCTGGACGTTCGTCGCCGCGGTCGCGGCCTCCAGTATTTAGTAGACTGGGAGGGTTACGGACCAGAGGAGCGCAGCTGGATCCCTGCTCGCCAGGTCCTGTGCAAGTCGCTGATCCGCGACTTCCATCGTGCCCATCCTGGTCGCCTGGGCCGTTCTGCACCTGGTGGTGCTCGTGGGGGAGGGGGTACTGTCAGGCCTGCGGGCCCAGCCCGCTGAGTGTGCGTGTGTCTTCCAGGTGTGGTGCATTGGAGTCAAAGCAGCAGGTGTGTCCAGTTAATCAGCAGCCTACTTAAGCCAGCCTCTGACTCCACCACACCGCCAGATCGTCACAACTCCTGAACGAGTTTGTACATCCAGCTAGACCTTGAAATCAACTTTTACTTACCTTTCCTGACTCGCATTTCTGTCCTCCTTTTCAGCCTGTCGTCCTGCCCGCAGACCCTGACCTTGACACACGCCTCGCCTACCAGAACCAGCCCCCAGCACCCAACGGACTGCAACCACTTTCTGGCCGTCCACTATTGCAATAAAACTTTGCCAACTCATTCCTTTTGTTTTTCTGCATTTGGGTCCCCACCCCGCACCGGAACCCTGACAATGTCGTTGATTGACCGCATGTTTACTTCCGTATTAGTGTCTCCGTCATGCTCCTTGCAAGTGTTTTCATTTTGCATTTTGCGTGTTAAGAAACGTGTCCCGTTCTTAAAGAGCATACTTCCCTCGATTTCAATTTAGGAGAAAAACAATAACAAGAAAACAACAGCTGACATCTGAAAAGAAACATGTACGTTGGAAGGCAACATCTGATAATGCCACCCGGAGAGATGGTCCAAAAGGAGAACCTGGGCACTTTAAGACGGCGACATAACACTTTGAGCCAGTCCAAGCTCCTCCCCGATACGTCTGCATTGCACCAAAGGGGCACACGCTGCGACGTTTTTCTCACAGATTCTTTCTTGCCGCTAAATAGCAGAAGGAGCGTTGGTCTGTGTCGTTACCAAGGTGACGCGCTCCGAGGACAAAAGGCGGCAGCGACATCCGTGGTGCACATTTGTTGTTTTTTTTGCCGTACAAATAAGCAAGCGGCGTCTGTTTAGCGCAGCCCCCATCATGCACAAATATGTCAGAGGGATTACGTGCGGAGAAAGACGAGGAGGGGGGAGGGGGACACGTTGACAGTAGGAGGTGAATCAGCATTCTGCTCTCGAGCCAAACTGCTGAGCTCAAATTTACGGCAAGCGTGTCCTGAAAGCCCCCGCAGATGACGAAGCATACTAGCCCCCACCCCAGACAACAAGGAGGATCTTTTTCCTGTTCTTCCAGTGGGGGTATCACGTGAGACCTACTTGTGGTTCATCTACGGCCAGGTTGAACGTGGTGCTGGCTGCATTTCACTGACTAACGTAGGAAATATTCGGGTTATGGTCAGAATTCGGGTTTCTGGAACAACCAAGGTAACACGTTTACAGTGTTGCCGGTAACGCGTTACTTAGTAACTAGGGGTGTGAATTGCCTAGTACCTGACGATTCGATTCGTATCACGATTCACAGGTCACGATTCGATTCGATACCGATTAATCCCGATACGAATTTATAAGTCGATTGTTGCGATTTTTTTTCATTCAAATTTAGAAAATACTAATCGGTAAGCTTGTAGAGTGTAAGATTTATATGAAAATGTATTATTTATTTATCTGAAATTTCAGTCTTATAGAGGTTGTAATCTGTTTCATGTTTGAACAGCATTAAAATAAAATATTAAGGCTTAATGTTCCGTTCATATAACATTCTTCCATGCTCAAGGTGTGAATCCTAACCCGAAGTCAGACGTTTTGTTGAATATTTTTCCATTAAAAATGGAAGTTTAAAAATTGATTCACACACACACACACAAAAAAAAAGGCAATGATGATAAGACGTTGAATCGGTAAGACTACCGAATGAACAATTCTGAGCTCTTAAAAAAAAAAAAAAAAATCGATTTTTTTTTAATCGAATCGATTCGAGAATCGCGCGATGTAGTATCGCGATATATCGCCGAATCGATTTTTTTTAACACCCCTATTAGTAACTTTTTTGAGTAACGCGTTACTAAGTAACGCGTTACTCAAAAAAGTTGCTTTCTAAAGTAACTAATAGTCTAACGCGTTACTTTATTCTACAAAGTAGTCTGATTAAAGTTACTGTCCAGAGAATCAATGCGTTACTCCCCATTTTCATGAAGAAGGCAAACTATCTCACTGTTGTAACAGTCACAAACAACTATCAATGCGTTACTCCCCATTTTCATGAAGAAGGCAAACTATCTCACTGTTGTAACAGTCACAAACAACTACTGCTAACTACGAAGATGAGGCAGAAGTCATTGATCACCACACTGAATTCAGCCATGGTCTGGTCATGAATGGTTTGCACATTCAAAACAAAAGTGATGATACTTTTACTACTAGTTTTATTAACCAACAGGCACACAACACAACAAAAAAAGTGTGCATCATAAAAGTGGTAAAAAAAATAATTTATTTCCATCCTCAACTGGTCCGTGAAGCATTATGGGATGAGGTCGTCTCCGCCCTCTCGCCAGGGGGAGTGACGTCAGACAAGTTACGTTTTCAGTAGGGGTGGAACAAAAAAACGATTCGACCGAACCATCGTTCGTCAAGGGGAGCTAAACGACCGTATCGGTTGCGAGTGAGGCTTTATGGTTTTCATAACAATAGCAAGAGTTCTGCGCCGTGCTCTACTTGTTTTGTTTACATTTCAGTAGCATCACCATTCAAGCTACTTCCGTGTTTCCGTGCTCGCGACACGGCGCGCGCGCGCGCAACGAGTGACAACATACAAATGGAGACAGTTAGCAGAAGCCGGTGCCGTACATCTCGGTATTTCCCATGGCTATCGAGTCCTTTCGGTGCACTTGTATGTCCCGGGCCGGCGTTGGTACTGCGCGCGAGCCAAAAAGAATAACTCCCGTGACGATCCAATGCATGGATTCAAACGACACAGGTATGTCCCACAGCCAACACACCAGCTAAGCTAAAAGCACACTGCAAGTATCTCATTTCTCAGTTTGTGGCTCCCTGTCAATGTCTACAACTAGCATGAGCAGCAGATAGGAGAACTGAGACGTGCCCGCGATTACGACAGCCCAAAAAACAAAATATAAACAGTAGTGATTCTGTGGTCATCATCGTGTCTCAGATTAAAAAAACAAAAAAAGATGTCATACATTAACCAAAAATGAAAGTGATGACAAAAGAAAAAAAAAATGTTAAATACAAAAATTGTTGATTAAAAAGGGAAATGAACTTTTGTAAATATTTTTGCATATATTAAGTGGTTAAAATGTGTTTGATAGATTTATTGTTCCATAAGGTGGCTTCATATTTCTTTTGGCTGGACGGTAGGTTTATTTCATGTCTTAAATTTATGTTTCTGAAATACTTCACAATGTGCAAATATTCTGTTTAATTGTGTTGGTGTCTGTCTAAAGGTTAAATATTTATATTTAACATTAAATTATCAACCTTTTGTTTTCCTGATCCTTATTTTGAAGAGAAAAAACAAACAAACCAAAAAACAATTATAACTGTCAATAACTACTAATAAATATTTAAACTGATACATGTGTACACACTGGAATAGCGGAACAAACAAACAATAGAGGAATTTAGGGGATTTTCATTTTCAACCTGGATAGATTTTTATTTTTTGTTTTATAAAAAGTATTTACGTTACAAGAAGTCAAGAGAGACTGCCTATTTTGTTTTTCATAAAAAAAAACCTTTATTTTCATGTTAAAAATGCACTTTCAATAAAGTATTTGGAACTCTGTTTCTACTGCATTATTTTTATGTTGAGATGGTGTTATCGGCAGCTGCTGAAAGTAACTAAAAAAGTAACTTTTAATCTAACTTAGTTACTTTTAAAATCAAGTAATCAGTAACGCAATTTAGTTACTTTTAAAACCAAGTAATCAGTAAAGTAACTAAGTTACTTTTTCAAGGTAACTGTGGCAACACTGCACGTTTACATGCGAGGCGGACAGAGTTTCTCCCGTTTACATGCTCATTTGCGCTTGATTGGAATATCGCGGTTGGACCGCGACGTGCGGACAACATAGTTAGGTAAATATTAAATAACGTAATTTCCGCTTTTAACTGATGCTGCATTCGAGGATGGTCAGAAGTCGGATATATCCGAGTTGGTTTTTCCCAGTTCCGACCTGTGTTCGAGGCGAAAGTAAACAACTAAAATGGTGAATAGTGGTAAATTGTTTTTTATTTTGGTCCTCAAAACTCATTTTGACCTCCAACAAACGTACGTGCTTGCAATTTTGCTTCATTTATTGTTTTTATCTTATTTCATAAGCATTTCATACAGTTGAGTAGTTGACCGTATAATTTCATGCACGGCATACCGTCAAGTACGTTGTGTTACGTGGAGTTGTCAAATATTTATGAAGGAAGAAAGCTATGTAGTTTTATACTCGAGTAAATTGTGTTTCAACATTCACGGTCTGTTTCCAAAGGGGTTAGCAACTTGCCATTGTAGAGTGACTTCACATTGAAGTCCGTTAGTGAAGTCGGGGTCTTTTCTTTCCCCGACTTCACAAGTGGAATTTCCGAGTTCAAAGGGGGCGTTCCCAGACATAATTCCTGGTTTGAACTTGGAAAAGTCCAACTTCCAACCATCCTCGAATGCAGCATTACGATACCTTCAATAAAAGACATTATATTCATGTCAGTCACCACGCTAAATAAAGTAGTTGGTTTCCTCCCCGCTCCTGAAGTACGGTTCTTTGCTGCGAGCGTCCTTGTTTGTTGACATGGGCTTGAACATTTCTGGTGGGTTACACGCCAAAAAGCACGGACTTGTATACTTGTATTTACTGTTTGTGTATATAGGCACAAACTGTGGCGTGTTCGCCGTAGAGACACAAAATAATGTGAAAACTCAGCGGAGAAATCAATGTATTCAAGGGAGGCTTACTTTAGCGAGTAGGACGGAGTTGTGCATACAAGTCGTGACTACATAGACCAAGATTCCTTGTGAATCAAATAAACAAAGAAGAAGACAAAGAAGAAAATAACGAGCATGCGCACAGCGAAAAAAAATGCCCCCATTGACCGAGGTATTCCGAATGCGTTTATATGCACAAGAATTTGGGTTATGAAAGGAGTTAACCAGGGGCCTTATTCGGGTTTTTAAAAACTCGAATAAGACCGTATTCGGGTTATTGCGCGTGTTTAAGTGGCCTTTCCATACCCGAATAATGCCAATATTCGGGTTTTAAAAGGAGTGTTGCCTGCATGTAAACGTAGTCAATGTCAACCCCATTCTCACAGGAGGTCGTACTGCTATTGATAATTCTATTGATGAATCGACTAATGGTATTTTGCATTAAAGTGTACTACAAAAGCATTTTCCCCTGATTTACTGTTTATTAACCAGTGATTGGCGGTTATAACGTATTTCGTATCGTGATTAAAAATAAGGGGGATTGATGTTGTACTATGTTACCATTCAGTTTCCAAATTTCAAGCTCACACTGCAACTCTTTCAAATGAGCAATTTTTGCAAATAAAATGCCAGGAATGAAAGATGTTTTTTGGATGGGGGTGAAAAAGGGAAATATCTACCACATGTGCTAAGACGCGGCACGCTAACATTCCTCTTGCGAGTGTTGGAAGTTTTATGACACTTCTTCTTCCCCGCATTCCTTTTTCCCCCCTCGTCTGCGGTATTCACAGCCACTTGGTCGCTTTCATATGCTAATTGTCGGCGCGATTGTGCGGGCCAACAGCCTGGAATGCTTCTCCACAAAGGAGAAATGAGATGGAAGGAGAGCACAGACAGAAACATCAGACGCACATGTGAGGACGAGTCTGCCCATCAGGAGGATTCCAACGAAACCAACTTCACAGTTTCATTACAAACTTGCCCCAAAGACGATTCCATGAAAACGCGGTTATCGTTACTTTCACTTATTCCAATCTCGTGTTCACAAAGCAAAAAGGGGCCCATAGGGGGTCGTTTGGTGCTTGTAGGGAAGTGTGGCCCGTGTCCCATGTTGGGGTAACGGATGACGAGGTGGCGTGTAAAGCACCATCAAGTCGTCCCCACTGACATTCATAGTTCAGAGGCCGGCAGACAAAGAAAGAGGACACACTCACACACCCATACATCCATCACGACCCTTTGGGTACCCGGAGCAGGTGCACCAATTAGGAGCCTCAGGGGTACCCGCCCAGCCTGGATGATCCTCATAATTGGTCTCTTTACCTATGAATTATTAAACCGAGTCACTCTTTGAGTTTTTTTTTTGTTGAAAGAATTAATTCATATCTGTGACCTTATGACACGTCAGCCTGGTTAACACCCCGTTTGTCACCTTTCAACTCAAGTGGGGAAGAAAAAAAACAGATGTCTTGCCCTGTGTAACTACACACGAAGGCGTGTAGGCATAGAGGATGGTCATCCATGTTTTTATTTCTGAATGAGCTTAGGGTTGAAAAAATCTGTGAATTTTCAGAACCTTTCCATTGTATTTAACAGCCATTTTTGAGAATAGAAAGGAATAAGCCAGGAAAGTACACAGCTGAAGCTTTTTTTGCTTTCTGTTGCTAACCGATATTTGAGTTCAGTTATGATGTCGCTCGGGTGAACTGGAAAAGAAAAAAAGAAAAAAAATGGGAAAAAACGTTTTTTATTAAATATTTTTTTGCAAGCTTCAAGGCTTGCGTTTTTACAACTATTTTCCAAGTAAAACATCTGATATATTATTTTTTTGTCCGGTCTTTCCGTACAGCCCAGTACACAATCAAGGCGACATTCACACAACCCACACAAAAAAATTACATTATTTAAAAAGATTTGAAAAAAAAAAAAACATTAAAAAAAATCCACCAGTTTAATATGATGAGAAATGTTGGATTATTAACGATGGCAACACAGAACATCCCTGGAGGAAATGCGATTGTGTGCGTGTGTGTGTGTGTGGGTGTGTGTGTGTGTGTGTGGTGGGGGGGTGGGGCGTGGGGGGGGGGTGTATGTGCTTGTGATGTCTTAATTTGCAAATACGATCAACGATGTCATTGAACCATCAGCAAATTACATTACAACTAGGGATGCACGATAATGCTATTTTGATAATGCCGGTGATTGTTTGCAAAATTAACTTGAATACAAATATAATATCGAGTCCTACTATAAGAGTAACGTACAAATACACAGAAATAATTATTGGCGTATTTCTTTATTATCTGGTTTATCTGTGTGACGTCAAATTGGCTTATAATTGCCAATAATTATCGGCGTATTTCTTTATTATCTTGTTTATCTGTTTGATGTCAAATTGGTAGATAATTGCCGATAATTATCGGCAGATTTCTTTTAAGCTTAAAAGGATTAAACTACCACTGATTGTCACATCCACCAAAGTGGGGTGAAATTTGTTCTCCGCATTTGACCCATCCCCTGAGGGAGCGGTGAGCAGCAGGGGGCCGTGCTCGGGAATCATTTGGTGATCTAACCCCCAATTCCTACCCTTAATGCTGAGTGTCAAAAAGGGAGGCAATTGGGTCCCATTTTTATAGTCTTTGGTATGACCCGGCCGGGGGATTGAACCCACTACCTCCCAGTCTCAGAGTGGACACTCTACCATTAGACCACTGAACTGGTTTATCTCTGTTTGACGTCAAATTGGTCGATAATTGCCGATAATTATCGGCCACCGATATCGTGCATCCCTACTTACAAGTGATAACTGATTTTGAATCCAGCCAATCAGACATGTATAAAGTCTAAGGATACCGTCAATACCTTGAGCTAGCCAACATACAACTCAGCTGCATCTATGCTACGGGTGTCACTGTCATTGCGTTCCCTCTGCCCCTCCCGCCAGGTGTTAGTCTGTAAATATTTCCCGCATCAGGCCTCGGCAGAGCACAAAGGCCGTTTTCAGCACCTCAGACAGAAGTTGGCCGGCCGTAAAACAAGAGGCCTATCACTTCCACGTAAACAATTTTGCCGAAATTGAATTAGGGCAGGCCGGAGAGCGGCACGGCCGCCGAGCCGTTCTTTACTGTTGACATCAAGCCAAAAAAAAAAAAAAAAAAGTCTACAATGAGCCGCCTTGTATGAGTGTCCAGTCAAAGGAGCAAACGAGGAGATGACTTGTGAGCATGTACAGACAGATGATGCATACAGCACAACACAAAGAGCGCTGTATGTGACAGCCGCCTTCATCGCTTACAAGGATGCAGCCTAATGTGGAAACTAGCAAAATTTCAACCTCTTCACCTTTGGACAATAAATCCTGTACATATAACATTCAGTTCACCATTCTCAAATGTACCTATTTTGCGTTTTTTGTGCTCTTTCTGAGATACTACAAAATGATCCCAAATGTCTAAATCAGGGGTGTCAAACTCATGTTAGCTCAGGGGCCACATGGAGGAAAATATATTACCAAGTGGGCCGCATCGGTAAAATAACGGTATATAACTTAAAAAAAATTACCGTCATTTATACGCAGATTTGTGGACTAGCCCTAAATTACAGAGCTCAACTGTAATCATGTTGTTCCGAAAACTAACGCAAATGCAAATGGAACACAACAACATTGCCGGTGTACGTTCCGGAGGTGTTAAATCGACCTGTTTTGCATATATATTGTCCCAGAATGCATTGCCTGGCACAGTTAATGATCTTATAAGGACGTTAATCCTTGTCATACCTATTTGTGTTACCAGTAATTGAATTTGTGTCGTATTTAACCTGTCTATGTCGGTCTATGATTTAAATTAATAATAATAATAATAATAATAATAATAATAATAATAATTATTATTATTATTATTATTATTATTATTAAACAAACCGTAACTTTAAGTTGCGTATAAAATAATGACATCCAGGACGATTCCCCGTACAAGTTGCATTGCTCATCTGAGGACTGCTTGTGAAATTAAAAATTTTATATATTTTGGTTGTGGCTGGCTGATTAATTAGTCCAACATTACAATATATATTTTTTAACTTTACAAAATCATCTCGCGGGCCGGATTAAACCCCTTTGCGGGCCTGATCCGGCCCGCGGGCCGTATGTTTGACACCGATGGTCTAAATAGTTCACTTGTGCAGTAAAGTAAACCACAGACAGACACACAAGATTTTTAACTCATTTGCTCCCAAAGACGTATAAATACGTTCCTTTTTAAATATTATCCTACTCCCAAAGATGTATGTATACATTTTTTTTTATGCTAGAGCATACAAAAGGGTTTCATGCAGCCTCTGAACTGAAGAGAACGCTTGAAGCAATGGTAGTTATTACAAAAACGTCCACCAGATGGCAGCAGAGTATAAGAGATCAACCAGGGCCATGTTGCAACAAGGTGTTTTCCCCACTGTTTAAAACAGATTTGTGAATAATGATGAAACGTCGCTATATTCTAACGCTAATTTCTGGAGAACGGAAACAGATAGAAATATACTTTGAAAGAAGAGACTCTGTGGTAGGTTCCATGTTTTTATAGCAATAGAACAGAATATTCTGTGGGCCTTGCAAAATCAGTCAAAATCCAGTAAAACAGCTGGAAGCAAAGGCGGTTGCTTCAGTCAAAATGGCTGGGAGGGAATGAATTAAGGTGAGACCAAATGATATTCAAGTTTTTGGGGATCATCATCATTTTTATCCTACGAACTAACATCCAGTACATAATTGTAAAAATAGTAAAGGGCGGGGGTGTCAATGATTCAAATATTTTTTTGCTATTTGCGGCAGGGCTCAGCTCTTATTACTTTACAACCGTTGGGACAGATTTTTTTTTTTTGCACCAAAATTGGGACCGTTATCAGCATTCTGATTGGAGTCAAGCGAAAGACATTACAGAAAATAAGTGAACAAGGCCCATTTTGTCAAATCCAATTGTGTCCATGGAGAACGCGGCATGCAGGCACGCAAAACATGGGGACACTCGGAGGTCAGCATGCCGGGCACGCCACAGTTTCCACTTCCACGCTGTGCGGCTCAATGAACGGCGGCTATTAATAATACGGCGGTACATAACGGGGATGCCATTCCCGGAAAAGCCACACATGCATGCCGCTTGCTATACGATACATGGATGCTACACACCTGACTGTTCCAGGCACAGTAGAGATCGCAGAGCAGGCTCCAATTGTTGTGAAGCACATAATCCAGAACTTTCAGATGAGACATCTCGCCTTCCACTGAGGAAGCGGACCGCCCTGGCGCAGCTCTTCATCTCTGAGGGTGCCAGGAGGCGAGGGCGACATCGGCAGGCACCTTGCCAGCTTCGCCCACATGCACGTCCATTTCGCGCACACCAATCATGATCTCATGCTTAGACTGCA
Organism: Festucalex cinctus; assembly: GCF_051991245.1. Lineage (NCBI taxonomy): Eukaryota > Metazoa > Chordata > Actinopteri > Syngnathiformes > Syngnathidae > Festucalex > Festucalex cinctus. Next base: position 4,659,169 of record NC_135430.1, on the reverse strand, counting down.
AAGCAACTTTCCCGAGCAGGGAGAGAACGCGCAGCGGTTTGTTTGTCTCTCCGGGCATGAGAGAGGCATCGTCATGGTTACCAAGAACCCCTGCGCCCGCCACGAGCCAGCCAAGTCTGCATTTACAGCTCACCGGGCTGTGCCTCCTCGCGCTCGTCTCTGCAGTTGTGTCGCAGCAGCTGGCTCTCAAATGAGCGCGGCCGCAATGCAGGACTTTCACCTGGCTGTGAACAACGTTTAACCTCCTCGCTCCCGCAATCTGAGCCTGAATGATTCAGGTAGTGCACAAACCCTCCCCTGGCCAGTCGCCATTCATCATTCACAATCATTTTGTTTGTGGAACCTCCCAACATATGAGAAAGTAGTAATTGTCAAGAAATAGTTGTATGGACATAGTACTTCTATGAAAGGTACTACAATGAAGGAGGAGTCAACAAGTCACACTCGGATGCTAACTAGCAACTTCCTGACTTTGTCCAAACGTATATACAATTTGGCTTCAGGGCTCTGTCTGTCCCCCTGCGACTCTCTTCCAAGAATGAAGGAAGAATCCTTGACTGTCCAGAGGAGGCATGCCCCAGCCTCCCGCGCCCCTCCTTCACAAAGTAAACCAACATCAAGTAGCGGCAGAAGATCCCGGAAAGTCATTTCTGAACCACCGGGGACCAGTAAACAGTTGCCTGGGATTATTTACATTCCCTTGGAGGCACTACAACACCCAGATGCTTGCGATTGAGGATTGAAGATCTTCATTCATTTCATTTCATTTCCTTCGCTGACATTTAAGGGTTTGCCCATCTGATTTTTTGCCACCCGTGAGTGATGTAAAGATCACGAACCCTAGACTTGCTCTTACAATTCCTGGTATTCAGGAAGGACCAAGTCAGCATCGTAAGGACAGCAAGAGTAACAAGCAAGAGTACAAAATTAGGCAATGACTGAAAACGCAGACTCTCGTTTGAGCATCAAGAGGGTGCATACTTGAAAAAGCAAACATGGGTGGCCAGCCTTGGGCTCCGCAGTCCTTTAAACAAAACCCTGTTTGGGTCAGACATTAATCGGCTCCTCAATAACTCCTATCAAACAATGGAGCAACCAACCAAGGACTTTCCTAGCCATATCATTCAAACCTTACAATGGGATTTGGATTCGAACAGTGGGTCTGATCCACTTTTGAGCTCATCGCTCCAGTTGACTAAACAGTTTCAGGGGCAATCGGAAGCGCTTATCTGGTAATGACAGTGGAGACCACAATTTCCGTTGGCCAGCAGTGCAGGCCAGGTCAACAACAGATGCAAAAAACACAAAAACGATGCAATATCAATTCAGCACATTTACGGGCATTCCAGTCACATATGATTTACAAAGTGTTATGTTATAGTATTTGATTAACAATTTGAAATGTGACCAACAGAAAAGTTTAAATCATGTTCGCTAGTTGTTTCATCAAAGCCAAGAACTGGAAGTTACTTCCTTTGTTAACCCTCAAACCAAACAAACTAACTCAACCCTAATTAAGACGAGCCTAAACCGCAACCCAGACTAAGTCTAACCCCTTATTTTACTTCATGTTTATTTTTCATGAAATGATCGTTTATTATGTGCGGTAGGGGCTTGTTCAAGTGACTGCCATGTCTGCACAAATCAGCATTAGAGAGGCCCCTGAAAACGCACAATGCAAGGGCCTGCCCCCCTCAACACACACTCAATATAATCCATTCAAATGGGATTTATGGATCTCCTGTGTCTGTGTGTGTGCAGGCACGCCACTTGACTCCACCCCAAACAACAACAAGCAACAAGCGCACGCTGGCTTCACTTTGACCTTGCATCTGTCCAATCAACACCACTTTTTTTTTTTTTTTTTTTTTTAAATGGCAAATCATTGATGAAATCCTTCCTTCATCACGGAAATCAAGTGCTTTCCTGCCAAGACCTCCAAAGCTCACGCAGCGTTAGCACTCGCGGCCGGGTTCGGCTATGTGCTGCTGACAACCAGTTACATAAGGCTCCATTAACAACAAACACACACGCGCGCACGTGGTTAAATGTCACACTCGCAACAAAAAGATCATGCCGCCTGCCGAGGGAGGGGAAAGCTGAAGGGCAAAAAGATGAAAGGGTTGTTTGGAGGCAGGTGGAGCGTGACGTGACGTGACGTGACGTGACGTGACGTGACGTGACGTGACGTGACGTGACGTGACGTGACGTGACGTGACGTGACGTGACGTGACGTGACGTGACGTGACGTGACGCGACGTGACGTGACGTGACGTGACGTGACGTGACGTGACGTGACGCGGCGCAACGTGACTTCTGCCGCAGGAGTAAGCCGCTTCGGTTGACTTGCGAGTCAAACAATATTTGGAAATTTACCAGCGTCACACAGTTTTGCTTTGAATTGCAAGAAACTAAATTGAACTTATGAGAGATTCAGCCACACCGCCGCCGAGGCATGGGTCTAAAATATTGATATAGAATTAATATTCCTTTTCATACGCCAATATCAATTCATAAAACCATGAATCAATACTTTTAATATGGTTCCCCACTGCTATTAATTAATGTGCCAAATACCCATCCATCCATCCATCCATCCATCCATCCATCCATCCATCAATTTTCTCAACCGTTTCTTCCTCACAAGGGTCACGGGAGTGCTGGAGCCTATCCCAGCCGGCTTCGGGCAGTAGGCAGGTACATCCTGAACTGGTTGCCAGGCAATTGCAGGGCACACAGAGACGAACAACCACTCACATTCACAATCACACCTCGGGACAATTCACAGCATTCAATGAATCTACCATGCATGTCTTTGGAATGTGGGAGGAGACCGGAGTACCCGGAAAAGACACAGATACATTTGTTTTTATTTATTTATGAACCACTGGAACCTTCGTATAAAATCTATCACAGGAATGTAAATGTTGTGATTTGCCACTTTATTTACATAGTGCTGTGGTTATCATTGATTTCAATTGTTATTTATGGTTTTGATCAGGTCACGTTCAATAAAACATACATGGTGCATGATTAATGTAACTGTATTGGATTCAAATATAAATGTAAATATTCCTATTTTTAACTAATGCACCAAGTAAGAGAACGAAGTTTCGACTACTTTGCAGCATTTGTTCTTGTGGTAATGTCTTCCATATAAAAGTCAAATTGGTCCTGCATGAAATCCTTAACGGAATCCAAAATCGATGTGAATCGAATCGGGCCCATCTGAATGGAATCAAATTGCTTTTAGAAATCTGAATCGATCCCCACGTGTAACTCAGAGCAGCTCAGCCTCACTGAGCATTCAACTGCTTCGGTTCTGACGACTATTTGGGCCTTTGTGTCATGTCCCGACGTCACTTCTCCACGTGAGCACCAGAAATGCCGCCGTCACATATTTGATGACCTTTAGTGCCAATTTCCTTTTCTCCTTCCAGGACGAAGCGGCAACAATAGCTCGAAAGAGATGCCAAATTCTGACCCGTGTATGCCGCATCTTAATGCCGAACTAAATATAGCCCCATCAAAAGTAAAGGAGGAGGGAAATGAGGTTATCAGGCTGGCTGAGCTAAATTTAGACCAAAAACATCTGAGCATAAACGCCACCGTCCTCAAAAGTGAGGAAGGCGATACATGAGCGAGTCTCAGTTTGTGACACCCTCTGCTTGCCTGCCAGCCAGTTTTATGTGCACTACATTTGAGGTTGATAGCAGAGCGGGACATCGGAGTAGATCTCGTCTCGTCCAGATTTTGCACACATTCAGATTGGTGCTTCTGTGCGAGTCTGTTGTCTTCAATTTGAAGTGAAAACACAGCATTTGGTGGACTTTGATCAAAACATACCATTTGGAACATTTTGGTGGATTTTCAAAGTAGCATTTAAGGTTGTTTGAAGGTTTAGAATGACCAAAACATCAATATTAACTCATGCTAGTTTGTCTATGGCGTTTCACATTATAAGTTAGCATTAAGCTAGCAGACTTCCGTTACACAAAATTCTATTTGGTTGTGTTTAAATCATCGTATTTGTTTATGTTGTTTAAACAGCTGAATATTAAAAGCCACTTTGTACGGATGTTGCTCGATTATTTGTGGGAGGTTTCGATTGATGATTATACATTCAGTTTTGTTTATGTTATATTGGAAAGAGCATTTTGATGCATAAGCACTGTGGGGGTGGGGGGTGGGGGTGGGTGCTTGAAGTATAGAAAACTTTGTCAGCAGTGTAAAAATGGACCCGAGAGTCACCAAATTGCACGGCTTACATTTAGACATGGGCTAATAACCGGTTTGACAATTTACCATGGTTTTAAAAATACTACTACTGTCTTTCATTGGTAATTAGCTCTTCTTGTGGAGTTGCGTAAATGAGCCAATTTGAAGTTAATTGCCTTCAATTAACTTTCTTCTCCTTTTACAGCGAGAGGGGTTGGGACAAGGAGAGAGGCTTATTGTCCTTAAAATAAATAAATACATACATAAATAAATAAGTGTACATGTGTAGGTGCAACTGCAAGGTGTCCCCAAGGACAACATAAGTAACAGGGGTCTGTTCCAAAAATAGCTCACCGGTGATGGGACAATAGTGTGACTTGCTAAGAAGAATTAAAACACAAGAAAGAATGTCAACGTTTATTTATTTAAACTTTGCATGGTATATGTTTCTTAGTGCACGAAATATTCTATGTTTTGTTAAAAAATGAAACAGTATTGAATGAAAAAAAAACAAGCTGTTTTTATTTACCCAAATATTATTAAAAAGGACATATTAAGAGAGGTCATTTTAATACCGTGACGTTTTTGCTCACGGTTATCATACCATCAAAATCTAATATGTGGCCATGCGCTACTTACATTGTTAATATGAAGATTGAAAAAATGTTGTACCAAGTAGAGAACCCTGCGGGACACCTAAAGCCTGGTTCACACGGCAGGAGAATTGGCCCGGTTTTAGCCCCGAATTTCCCCTCCCGACAATCGTAAGGACGCGCCGAGACTCAAGCGATAATCTTCACAGATAATCCTGCCATGTGTGTTGTCACCACACACGGCGCCTCCCGATATCGGCGCTTGGAAGGACCCCCGACTTAAAATCGGGCATATCCAACATGTTGGATTTTTTGGCCCGACTTCGCTCCGGGCAGCCGATTGATGGTGACGTGCAGCCAATCAGAAAGCGAGCCAGCGAGGAAGTCGGTGGGGAAACCAAAATCAAAACAGTCATAATGCAGCAGAAAGTCCTTGCTCGCGCTTTTACACTCTTTTTAGTTTTTTAATTATTAGGGCCCGAGCAGCTACCGCTGCGAGGTCCCTATTGTTTTTCGATCGGATTATTATTATTATTATTATTATTATTATTATTATTATTATTATTATTATTATTAATATTATTAGGGCCCGAGCAGCGACCGCTGCGAGGTCCTTATTGTTCCTGAAGGAATTCTTATTAGGGCCCGAGCAGCGGCGGCGGCGGTGCCGCTGCAAGGCCCTATTGTTTTTGTAGGAATTCTTCTTATTAGGGCCCGAGCAGCGACCGCTGCGAGGTCCCTATTGTTTCTGAAGGAATTCTTATTATTAGGGCCCGAGCAGCGGCGGCGGCGGTGCCGCTGCGAGGCCCTATTGTTTTTGTAGGAATTCTTTTTATTAGGGCCCGAGCAGCGGGGGCGGCGGTGCCGCTGCGAGGCCCTATTGTTTTTTAAGGAATTCTTATTAGGGCCCGAGCAGCGGCGGCACCGGCGGCGGTGCCGCTGCGAGGCCCTATTGTTTTTGTAGGAATTCTTCTTATTAGGGCCCGAGCAGCGGCGGCACCGGCGGCGGTGCCGCTGCGAGGCCCTATTGTTTTTGTAGGAATTCTTCTTCTTATTAGGGCCCGAACAGCGGCGGCGGCGGTGCCGCTGCGAGGCCCTATTGTTTTTGTAGGAATTCTTCTTATTAGGGCCCGAGCAGCGGCGGCGGCGGTGCCGCTGCGAGGCCCTATTGTTTTTCAAGGAATTCTTATTAGGGCCCGAGCAGCGGCGGCGGCGGTGCCGCTGCGAGGCCCTATTGTTTTTGTAGGAATTCTTCTTATTAGGGCCCGAGCAGCGACCGCTGCGAGGTCCCTATTGTTCCTGACAAACTCCTCCTACAGAGTTTATCCGATCATCTTCAAACTTGGTGTGATTCATCTTAAGATGTTGAAAATGAAAAGTTATTGAAAGTTTTTTATTTCGTCACACGCTGTTGTCGTGGCATGCACTTTTTGCAAAGGAAAAAAATCCTTCTTAATGAAGCATTCCCAGTTGTACGAAGCAGCTAGAGCGACGAAAAATTGTAGACATATGTAACAGCCCAGGATGTACAAAAAAGTCTCTTGGTGCCATGTGCTAAACCCAACAGGAAGTCCCCCAGGGGCCGGGCATCACATTTTCTCTTTAACGAAGCATTCCCGGTTGTACGTTTCACCTAGCGCTATGATAATTTGCAGGCATACATAAGAGCCCACGATGTACAAAAAAGTCTCTTGGAACCATGTGCTAAACCAAACAGGAAGTCCGCCATTTTGATTTATGATGGGATTTGTTGCCATTTTTTGTGGCCTTTTTCAGGGGTCATATTTTAACGAACCCCTCCTACAAAATTTATCCGACTGTCTTCAAACTTGGTGTGTTTCATCTTAAGATGTTTAAGATGCAAAGTAATCGAAAGTTTTTTATTTTGTCACACGCTGTTGCCATAGCAATGCATTGTTTGCCAAGTGCTGCTTTTTTTTTTTATTTATACATGTGTGAAAACTCATGAAACTTTGCAAACATATCAGACTTGTCATGAACATGAATTTTTAGAGATTTATTGTGCAATTTGCAATAAATAGAGCCCTCTAGACATTTTTATGAAGCATTTCCGATTGTATGATTATGCTAGACCTTTATAGCTGCTCGCAGCTCTAGTTTGTATTTGTATTTGTATTTTATTATTTTTTTAATACACGCACACACATTCTCCACAAATAAACGTGATCTCCGGGTGGGACACCAACCCGCGCTGCCAGCACCGAGCCGAGGGCAAGCGATGTCTCGCCAGTGCCCATTTACACTCCTACAAGACCTTTTCTTTTTATGCCTCTTTTTCGGCTGAAAACCAGGATCGACTCATGTTGATGACTCGGAAGCCACGTTTAATCTCGAGAGGTTTTGCGAGACTTCCCGTCACATTCTTGAATGAACTCGGCTCGTGTGGAGTGTGTTGATTATGCAGTGTGGCCGCGCACCACGCACGGTACGTTCAAAACTGGAACTCCCGTGATTTTTTCTCTTCACGTGTGGTGTCTGTCAAAGAATGGAAATCGGCCGACAATTTTAAAATCTTGCCGTGTGAACCAGGCTTAAGAAAAGTGGTAGAGTTTTTTTTTTTTTTTTACATTCTCTTTCAACTGTACGTAGCTTATTTTCACTGATTGCTGGTGTGGTGAGTCTGGAACGTGTCCCTCCCTCACAACAAACGAGTTCACATAAGCATGCACGTGTCACCTTTCATGCAAACAACAACAATCTCTGCTACTTTCCCATCCAAAGCGACACCAAATGTAAATAATAATCCGCTGAGTAGGGTCAAGCGGGTGCAAAACAGACGTGGCACACACACGTGGGGTGTTTTTCTCGTCTTGACATGGAGGGGGGCAGCTGTGTTTTCATGGCTTGGGCAGCGGTGGCGACACCCCTTCCTCATGAATGAGGCGGGATGGAAAGGGGGAGGGGAGCTTCTTCCCGCCTGGGATGTGCCATTAAGGAAGGGGTGTGGCGGCGCTCAGTGAACGTTGAAAGTTTGTACGCGCCGGCGTAAACAACGCGACGAGGTCACACGGCAGTGGCGCAAGATCACAACATTTGCTGACGACGCTCAAAACAAAAAAAAAGTCTTGTTTGGCCATGTTTTGTCATCGCTTACAAATATAATCGCACATACACACACTTTTGTGTCACTTAGAGTGATTTTGTGTATGGTACCACAACATCCTGGGCAGCACTGAGCATCTAGTGATGGCCGTATCGATCCAAATATCGATATTATCGATACCAAGTCGGTATTGGATCGATAATGGCACTACAATAGCAATATAGTAGTTTAGTTTCAGTTTGGCTCTTTTTTTTAGTTTTTAATTATTATTATTATTATTATTATTAGTATTATTATTATTATTATTATCTATTTATTTACTCATCTCATCTTTAGTAGATTGCACGAACACATACAGTATTGTACTAATTATTTGTTTTGTATGTTGTTTTATGTTTTATATTTGTTGTTGTATGATCATCTTTAACATATTTAGTTTGAAAAAGAAGTGATGAAGGCAGAATTTTTTGTTATTTTTTTTGTATTTTCCGTTTCTGAAAAGTATTTGTTTAAACTTTCTTTTCCTATGATCACTTTGTGTACTTTGATTAAGAATGTTAAAAAATACATTTCTTACAGTTGGAATGTTTCTGGGGGAAAAACATTGATAAAGTATTTTCTATTTATCAATAAACGGTGCCCTAATTTTGTCCTTTGTTTAAAAAGGAAACAACATAAAAACACTTAAAGGTTGAAATTTGATTGTGAATAAGCCAGGGGTGTCAAACTCATATTAGCTCAGGGGCCGCATGGAAGAAAATATATTACCAAGTGGGCCACATCGGTAAAATAACGGTATATAACTTATATACAATTACCGTCATTTATACGCAGATTTTCGTGGACCAGACCCAAATTACAGAACTCAAGTGTAATTATGTTGTTCCGAAGAATAACACAAATGCTAATGGAACTCGGCAACACTTTCCCGGTATACGTTCTGGACGTGTTAAATCGACCTGTTTTGCATATATATTGTATGCATTCCCAGAATGTATTGCCTGGCGTATTTAATGACGTTATAAGGACGCTAATCCTTGTCATATCGATTTTTGTTAACAGGAATTGAATTTGTGTCGTATTTAACACATTTATGTTGGTCTATGATTTAAAATAATAATAATAATTAAACAAACCATAACTTTTAAGTTGTGTGAAAAAAATGACATCCAGGACAATTCCCCCGTACGTTGCATTGCTTGTCTGAGGACTGCTTGTGAAATTACAAATTTTATATATTTTGATTGTGGCTGGCTGATTAATTAGTCCGACATTACAATGTTATTTATTTATTTTATTTTATTTTTTACTTTACAAAATCATCTCGCGGGCCGGATTAAACCCCTTTGCGGGCCTGATCCGGCCCGCGGGCCTTATGTTTGACACCTCTGGAATAAGCAATTAAATGATACAGTGACCCTCAATTAAAAAAAATAATAAATCTCTACAATTTTCAAAAAAAGTATCAATATCGATATTGGTGTCGGCGATACTGACCCTGTATTTATTTATTTCCATCCATCCATCCATTTTCTTGACCACTTATTCCTCACAAGGGTCGCGGGGGGTGCTGGCGCCTATCTCAGCTGGCTCTGGGCAGTAGGCGGGAGACACCCTGGACTGGTTGCCAGCCAATCGCAGGGCACACAGAGACGAACAACCATCCACACTCACAAGCACACCTAGGGACAATTCGGAGCGCCCAATTAACCTGCCATGCACGTCTTTGGAATATGGGAGGAGACCGGAGTACCTGGAGAAGACCCACGCAGGCACGGGGAGAACATGCAAACTCCACCCAGGAATGGCCGAAGCCTGGACTCGAACCGGAGTCCTCAGAACTGGGAGGCGACATGCTAACCGGTCAGCTACCGTGCCGCCCCTATTTATTTATTTGGTGACCAAAATTTGCAGTATCACACACCACAACTAAGATGGCTCCCTCGCTCGCTGCTTATTCATCTCCATTTTATTGGCATTCACCAAGCACACCGATGCGAGGCTGCACACGCATACGCACAGCTCACTCACCATCGTTATCGGTTAACAGCCAGCACCTTGACAGGGTTTTTTTTCCTGACTCAAATTGAGGCAGAGGTGCCATTACCCTGATTGTGATGGGTGACTACCGATACTAGGTTATTGGTATCAGTGCCAATACCAGTCTTATTTTAAGGTATCGGTACTCGCGGAGGTGACTGATATCATTATGGGCCGTCCTCCTGCAGCCATTTTAACGATCAGGGACTAGAAATTAGAAATGATACTAATACAAAGTTGCCATTCATTTTTTTGCCACTTTTTAAATTCATCCGTACGAGTACAAGTTAAATTGGAACTATAGTTTTGCGTTGTTGGAAAACACGATTATGTTTATGGTATATACTGTGTTTTTATGACTTTGGCGATGGCTGGATAGCGCCACCGCTGTCTCGCAACCAGGAAATGGGCGTGTGCAACGGCTGATAATTGTAATAAATTTTATTAAAAAAATATTCATTATTAATATATAACTGCGATTGGCTGGCAAGTTTGGCAACCAGTTCAGGGTGTACCCTGCCTACTGCACAAAGCCAGCTAAGATAGGCTCCAGCACCCCCGCGACCCTTGTGAGGAGCAAATGGTTAAGAAAAGGGATGGATGGATATATAAAATAATAAAATATAATAAAAAAATATATATATACAGTATATACACACACACATATACATACATCCATCCATTTTCTTGACCGCTTATTCCTCACAAGGGTCGCGGGGGCTGCTGGCGCCTATCTCAGCTGGCTCTGGGCAGTAGGCGGGGGACACCCTGGACTGGTTGCCAACCAATCGCAGGGCACACAGAGACGAACAACCCTCCACACTCACACGCACGGAGAAGACCCACGCGGGCACGGGGAGAACATGCAAACTCCACCCAGGAAGGTCCGAGCCTGGACTCGAACCGGAGACCTCAGAACTGGGAAGCGGACGTGCTAACCACTCGACTATCGTGCCGCCCTATATATATATTTATATATATATATATATATATATATATATATATATATATATATATATATATATATATATATATATATATATATATATATATATATATATATATATATATATATATATATATATATATATATATATATATATATATAAAGGTTTACAGTTTATAAATGCTTATATTTTATAATAAAAGTAAAATTTGTGTATAACATTTATAAATGCTTATATTATTATATTAATATATATAATATTAATATATATATATATATATATATATATATATATATATATATATATATATATATATATATACATAAAATGTATATATTAATTAAATTTTATTAATTTGTTAACTAATCTGTTTCTTCTTCGGTAAATTAAAGTGTTTTTTTTGTTTTTTTTTAAAAGAGAGCTAATTTTTCTTCGGTTGTTGCTTCAGGTCTTTCTGGAAGTTTCAGTGGCTCAGGTTGGAGGTGGCGAGCAAATTATGTGGCCGCCTCTGAATTTTGTACACAGGAAAAAAAAAACTGCACCGGAACAGGCCCATAAAGCCACACACACTCAAAGTCACAGTCGGTAATGTTGTTTAATAACCCCAAAAACTGCAAAAACTCATAGATTTTTTTTTTTATTGTATTATGGATTTCCAGCTCTTTGAGTTGCATGTTGAATGTATGAAAGGTGCTATATAAATAAAGTTGATTGATTGATTGATATGCTAACTATTTGATCGCAAAACATGACTTGACTTGAATTTCACTTGCATTTTTTTTTATTTTATTTTAATTAAAGGGGTAGGAAAATATCTGAGATTTTATTTTAAGGCCATAGCGCCCCGGCCTACTAAGAGGATTATGGCTCACACACGCACACACACACTTGCTGCCATTTTCTGATGATAATCCAAAAGATGGCATCACAGCGGGCACGCGCTGGCTCCATGCTGCAGCGTGATGATGATGATGATGATGATGATGATGATGATGATGATGATGATGATGATGATTGCAGCGACGTAAGCGCTCAGGTTGGCGGCGCGCACAAGCAGAAAGTCTTCCCCAAAAAAAAGAACGATTATCCGCAGAGCATAAAAGTCTCTTTGTCCTGCACTTTTTTTTTTTTTTTTTTTGCTGTTAAACAGTCGTCATGAAACTTGGGGAAGGACGCGATGAACCCTCTCAACCCAGACACACTAGCCGCTTGTCTATAAATTAATGTGGTAACTTCATTATTACTCACATACAATTAAAAACTTTTAAAAAGTAATTTTTCTACTTGCTGTCGACTAATGATGACATCACCTGTGCTGAGGAAGTCAGTAATGGCCAATCATGGCTCAGTTTACTGACCAAACCTAGAAAGCAGCTGAGCCATGATTGGCCGTTACTGACTTCCTCAGCACAGGTGATGTCATCATCAGTCGACAGCAAGTAGAAAAATTACTTTTTAAAGGTATTCATTGTACATGAAAAATAATGAAGTTAATAAATTCGTTCTGGGCAAAAAAACCCAACAACTTTTCACTGCTGAAAATTGTTCAATGAGTCATGTATCACTTTAAATATGATTTGAAGTTGATTTATTTTGATATTACCCACCAGAATAGGGACGTTTAAAAGTGTGTCGCACAGAAGTGACATCATTGAGCAGCAGCCAATAGAAAAGCACCAAAAGATGACGTCACTCCCATGGTGATTTTTTTTAAATGTTGCGCACAAGTAATACACATTAAAAAAAAATAAAACTAATTAGGGGTGGGAACGTCTGGCTACCTCACGATACGATATGCAATACGAGGCTCACAATAACGATTATCTCACGATATGACAATACCACGATTATCGATATATTGGTCAGTAGGGCTGGGAATCTTTGACTGTCTCACGATTCGATTCGATTCCGATTTTTGGGTCTCCAATACGATTCAAACGATTTTCGATTTAAAATTATTTGATTGACAAATGATTTCTGCTTCAATTTACAGATATGCATGCACAACATTGTCATGATCTACTCCAGTCTGCTTTGCAAGACAAAATGACAAATAGAGACGTTAAAGTCCTTTATTTTTTGTTTAAACATTTATTAATTTTGTATTGTAAGTGCCTTTTTCCACATAAACAGCATGTGGACTACAACTGCCTTTTCCCCTTCTTCTTCATTTCTAATTTAAATAAAATCGATTTTTGGATATTAAATATTGATTCGATTCGATTAATAAATGAGAATCTTGATTCTTTTATGAATCGATTTTTTGGCACACCCCTATTGGTCAGGTAATCATTCTACGATCAAACTGCTCAAGATATAAACTGATGTTTTTTCAATGAGAAAATAATTTAATTTTATACCATCACTAAAACACAATATTAAAACTGGTGTTTTCTTCACACTGAGTACTTTTGTGTATACATTTTTTTTGTGTAACATGCAAAACTAACTAAATAAATATATAAAATGATCAATATTAGTATTCCTCAGAAATTGTGTGCTTCAAAAAGTCGAAATATAAAATATTTGAACATTTTATGTTCAAATTGAAGCTATAATACACATTTTTCATAGAAACGTATGAAGAACTGAGTCAGGTGCTAGATAAACACAAGTCAAAGAGCACTGATGAGTCTTCTTCTTCGCCTAAAGACTTGCGTCCATTTCCCCGGCACTCTTATGAGACGCTCCCCCTACTGGCCCGCCAAGTAATTACGCAACAAGTAATGAACAATGGAGCTGTGCTAGTGGCTGTATATTAACTACAAATATCGCCATACTTGCGTAGGCCTTATCGATAATCTATCGGGAGACAAAGTATCATCGTCACACTCCTATGATCAGTTGTTTTGTTTTTTAAATTCATTCATTCATTCATTACGACAATTGTTTGCCAGTCCAATGTAGTGTTAATTTCGTCAACAAAAACTAAACAAAAATAATTTTGTCGTCACACATGTTTCACCGGACTAAAACTAGACTAGACTAGACTAAAACCCTCATTAATAAACAATAAGTGGGACTAATTCTGAGTCAGTTGCTGCATGGACAGATGTCTTCCACAAGCAAAAGTATAAGCTGATGAGTCTTCTTCGCCTGAAGATTTGCGTCCATTTCCCCGCCACACTTATGAAGCGCTCCCACTAGCGGCCCACCAAGTCATTGCTCAATAAGTCATCAACAATGGAGCTGTTCTGCCGTATATGAACTACAAATATCACCATACTCAGGAGACGAAGTATCAAGATTTATCGTGATATCGATATATCATCACACTCCTAAAACTAATACTGAAACTAACTAAAACTAAAGTAAAAGTAAGCATTTATTAAAGAACTAAAACTAATAACAACTAACAGAATCACTCTGTTTAAAAAAAACACAACTCAATACACAATAAAAAAGAACTAAAATGAAAAATTCCCAAACTATGACATCCCTGGCTGTGTGCTTGCGCATTCCGCCTGGAATGAGAATGCTGGGACTGTCTGTGTGTGCAAATGTGAGTGTGATGAGGCTCACATGGATGACACTAAAGCAGGCACAAGTCAACAACATTCCACAAAAAAGTCTTCAGTCTCTCTCTCACTAGTTAGTTGAGTGGCTTATGACTTACCTTGCACGGTGCATCTCGCAGTTGACGCTGTTTTCTCCCACGCGTCGTCATCATTTTCACCTCAAAACACTCAGGTGGGGGGACAACAAGTCCGTGGGGGGCCGCATGGAGCTCAGGTGAATGATGACGAAAAACAAGAGAAGAAAAAAATATATATCCTAATCCACGCCTTGCTCCTTCTTCGTATCCAGGAGAGGTGGCAATCTGAACAGCAAGAGTACACATGTATGAATTTTGAAAGTGCAATACATCCTATTGACAAGCAGTTTTTGTTTTGTTTACGTTTGCATATTGCATTAGCTTTAAAGTCATGTTATGATGTCACCTGTCAATGATCTCCAAAATGCGTGAGGGGTGACACTTACGTCACCGTTAACCTTGCACAGTGTCGCTTTGAAGTGATGCTGATATTTATGTCACTATTTCAATTTAAAAGGGGGGGAAATATGACATTTCTCCACGATATTGCGTCCCGTTGACCGACATTTCCTTGTCTTTTTGTACATTTTCCAACATGTCCAAAGTAGCATTGGAAGACGAATAAATGAAGCCCACACGACGACGACAGTTTGTCTGTCCGTCCGTGAGCGAGCCTACTACCTGTTATGAATCCAGCGAAGAAGCAGCAGGCCGTCGCTCCATGTTCGGCTGCGAGGCGCTGCTTTCAGCCCGCCAACGGAGCTCGTCGGGCGGCCGCGGCCAGCTCGAGGAGCCACTCGCTCCCTGCTCCGACTCGGCGGCGGCGAGGGCAGCGGCGTGAGACGCCCCTCGGCGCCCGCTCATTCCTCACGGCGACGCGGCCACAACAACGGAGGAACCTCCGCCGTTCATTCATCTCCACCGCCGCGGCCAAACGTCCGACATGTTGAGAAAAACAGAAAAAACGAGAAAAAAAAACGAGAAAATAAAATCAAATAGAGAGAAGTGAAATGTGTTATTCCTGCGAGTTCCCACTAGTTGGCGGCGCGAGCATCTGTGCCCGGCCAGAGATGGACAAGGAGGGAGGCGGCTGGCTTGGTGAAGCCCCGCCTCCTAGCCCCGCCCCTATACGTGAGGGCGGCCAATCGGGTGGCCGGTTTAAATTTGGAATTTTGACGGCCAACTAATCGGAGGGAGTGTTACATAACCGTTGCTATAAAGAGCAGAAAAGACCACAACAACATTGACCCATAGCAGCTTTAGCATCTCCGGACAATAATGGAATCTTGTTTTATTTTTATTTTATTTTTATAAACAACCAATACGATAAAGTTAGCATCTTTTATTTCCAATTTCCAGTCTAAAAGTTAGTTTAAATGTCTAGAAGGGTGAAAAGTTACTTTTTTTTTCTTTTTCTTTTTTTTAAAGAAAGATTCTTTTCACTGTATTTTAAAATATGTACAGTATATTAAGTGAATTGAGGAGCTATTTCATTCGGCCAGACCTCAGGGAACATGTTTTTCCTTTTTTCTGTAAAAGATAAAGTGTAATTGCACATCCAGTACAAAAATGTCAGTGTTGCTTTCATTGTCAGAGAGTGAAGAAGGAATATTAGCTCATCTGCAGAGTTGTACGTACAACAATTTCAGATACAAATGATACTATTCACAGTCACGGTAGAGCACCAATTATTTTTTTCTTCCCAGAGGAACGTAGCAAAAAGTAATTGTGAAGTGCTGCTTATAGGCCATAGACCTGTCAAATAGAAAAGTAGTACGTTGCTGACTTAGCTGCCGTCTTGTGGAATTTACATACAGTTATAAACTTTTTTTTTGATGGTGGGATGTGTAATACTCAAATATTTTTTGCTATTTGCGGCAAGGTTCCACCTATAACACTGTATTGTTGACAAAAAAAATAAAAAAAATATATATCGATACCATGTCAGTGTCGATATCGGATCAATACTGGCACTAAAACATCGATCTAGTAATTTAGTTTCAGTTTGGCTCTAAATAATAATAAATCTTATTTATCATTATTATTATTATTATTATTATTATTGTTATTATTATTATCTATTTATTTGTATCTATTTACTCGTCTCATCTTTAGTAGATTGCATGACACATACAGTATTGTACTTGAAAAATATCTTTTTTGTATGTTTTATATTTGTTATTGCATGATAATCTTGAACATCTTGTTTATTTAGGTTGAAAAAGGGGTGATGACGGCAGAATTTTTTGTTATTATTTTTTGGGATTTGTCGTTTCTGAACAGTATATGATAAAAGTATTTGTTTAAACTTTCTCTTCCTATGATCACTTTGTGCACTTTGTTTAAGAACGCTAAAAGATATATATATATTCTGTTATGGTTGGAATGTTTCTGGGGGAAAAACATTGATAAAGTATTTTCTATTTATCAATAAACGGTGACCTAATTTTGCCCTTTGTTTTAAAAGGAAACAACACAAAAACACTTAAAGGTTGAAATTTGATTGTGAATAAGCAATTCAATGATACAGCAACCTGAATTAAAACAAATCTATAACAATTTTCAAAAAGTATCAATATCCTATATCTCTGTACTGTTGACAACAAATTGAAAAAAAGAAATAAAATCTGACATTTAAACATGGGTGTGTAGACTTTTTTTTTTTTTGTATATCAATCAAATAAACAAATGATAGATAAATGAACACACATATGTAGCATTTTTTTAGTATGTTGAAAATTTCTCAGTTTCTTCAAAGAAATGATTTTAAAGGAAAATACATGAATTATTTTTCTTTTGTCAGAAGTTCATGAAATAAATTCAAAATATTCATTGTAATCCAATTTATACCCGATAATAGAAAAGTTCTTGTCTTCTTCTCTTTTTCTTCTTTTTGCACACATGCAGCATTTGAGGGATTTTCAGTCTCTCCATGTTGAGTTCTTATAACTTTATGATGATGACATGTAGGGCACGACGGTCGCATGGGAATCCAGGGAGCCTTAAAAAAAAAAAAAAAAAAAAGGTGGCGGGCACAGCTGATGCAGACAAAAACAAAGGCTGACAGTGTTCTGTTTGCAGGCCAGCACAATAGATGGCGAGACAATAGGATCTCCTTTGACCCATACTACCCCCCCCCCCCCCCCCCCACACACACACACACACACACTTTCCGAGGGTTAGGAAGAGCGCTATTGTCTATTTAAAGAAAAAAAAAAAAAAAGACCCCATTTTGAGACAATGGACAACTTCAAGCCATGTGAGCAGCCAAGTGATGCCAAGAGTGCACACAACATGCGGCCATACTGGACGTGAGGCTTCAAACATTAATGTATGTAATGATTTTTTTTTTTTTTTTTTAAAGCTTAACTCATCCACTAAATGGCAGAAAGTTCAGTTAACTTGTGTTGCTAGCAACCTAACAGAGTAAGAATTTATTGTCCAAATAAACTCCCCGAGATTGTATCCAGTTGTTAGTAAACACTGACCTGTATATATGACTGGATAGCCGATAGCCCATAGACGCCAGTGCAAGCAATTGAAGTTACAGGGCGGCCATCTTGTTACTCCCACCTCGTGAGCAGACTACTGTATCAGCTATACGGTACAGATGAGACATATACAGCTTGTAGGCAGTAATGCTGCATTCGAGGATGGTCGGAAGTCGGAAATATCCGAGTTGAAACTTCCCAGTTCCGACCTCAAAGCGTTTGAGGTGAAAGTAAACAACCAAAATGGCGGATAGTGATAAATTGTTTTTTATTTTGGTCCTCAAAACTCAATTTGACCTCCAGGAAACTTACCTTATTGCAATTTTGCTTCATTTATTGTTTTAATCTTATTTCATAACCATTCCATACAGTTAAGAAGTTTACGGTATAATTTAATGCAGGGAAATAGCGGCAATACTATCACGTACGTTGCTTTACGTGAAGTTATGGTGAATATTTATGAATGAAGAAAGCGATATCGTTTTATACTCGAGTAAATTGTGTTTTCCCATTCAGAGTGACGTCACATTGTAGTCCGCCGGTGAAGTCGGTCCTTGTTTTTTTCAGACTTCGGGAGTGGAATTTCCAAGTTCAAGGGGCGTTCCCGGACGCACTTCCTGGTTTGAACTCAGATATTTCCGACTTCCGACGATCCTCGAATGCAGCAATAGACCCCAATATTAGATTTGGCAGAGGTATCTTTTGTTGAATTAGTTATGATTCTTTCATTAAAAAAATAAAAAAAATAAAATACAAGTTTCCTCCTGTACTAAACATCCTTAAGCATATAATTTCTACATGTATTTAAGTACTAAGTTAACATGCTAATGCTAAATTAGCTTAGCATGCTACTGCTAAGTTAGCTTAAAGCAAGTTGTAAAATGTCTGAAGTTGTCTTTTTTATATTTACTACATTTAAAACAGCATAAATGATGCTGTTTCTCCTAACTACTGTCTCAAATGTTGTCCAATTTGGATCCTGTAAATGTATAGGTTGGTGCGGCGAGAAACGTTTCTTGGGAGGATCAATATGGCAATGTCAAAAGTCTTGGCTTATCGGTTATTCAGTCATAGATCAGTGTTAGTAAATGACCTTCCAATTGACAAAAGAGTTCTAATAAAGTTTGAGTGTAGTAGAGGGATGAAAGATAGCGTAAGAAGAGGACCAGGGTCTCGACCCACCTCTCAAAATTTGTTGTGCTGCACGAGTGCATCTGGACTGAGTCCAGTTTGACGACTGGAAGCGAGCCAACAGCGGGAGCAGCAGCGGTGGCTCTCGGATGGTTCCATGGCTGGAACGCGGTCAACGCTGGATGGAGGGGATGGACTTAACTTTCCATTTGTGTATTTGCAGCCAAGAACAGCGCATGTGGCTGGATCGTGAAAATGACACATTGTCATCGTCACACACGTTCATTTTAAAGTATGCATATGTTTCATTTGTCGCTAAATTCAAGAAAGAAAAAAAAAAACGGCTGATCCGTGTTCTGCGTTTGGTCACGTGATGTCAGTATCAGCATATCAGAAGCAAATTGTACCCTGCAATCCAACTGGAAGAATCCAAATACAAGCGATTAGAGTGCAATTTTTTCTTATCTGTCACACTCGCAAGTTTGGAGCCGTAGCAGGAACGTCAACGCTCTCCCCACATCTCTTTGATTTGTGCTCACTGAACGTTTTGTTTTCCTTGCAACTGACGACCCCGCATAAGCTACGAAATAACAATTGGCGAGGACAATCACGACCATCTCTCATTTTTCAGGTGATTAGCCACCAAGAAGTGTACGCGCCACTTACGCTCAGTCGCCGCAACGACCAAGCAAAACATTCTTTTGGCTTTTTAAGCGTTGTTTGTTTTCATGGCCACTCGGGCGACAACAAAAAGGGATCTGCAACGCCACACTTTGTTTGCCAAAGAGGTCATTCACAAACAATCTTACAAAAATCATCATTTGCTGCTCAGAAATTTGACAATTTGCTGTTTTTGTGCTCAGGTGGAACAAAGCCAGCATATGATAAGTCTACACACCCTTTTTCAAATGACAGGTTTTTTGTTGTTGTTTTTTTGTTTTTTGTTTTTTCAGCACTTCCAAACCATAAACCTGACCAGCTCAATTCCGTTCAGATTTTTGTTTATTTACAATTTTTGGGAAGGCAAAGTCCGAATACTGTACAGTAATCAATTGAAATATTGGTTAGATTTTTTTGGTGATGAATAAATATGGCCAAAAAGCTTCTTTTTTTTTTCTTTCACAAACACACTTGAATTCTTCCAAAGGCATCAGTATGCTGTTTTTTGTTTTTATTTTAATGTATTTTATTTATTTATTTATTTTTGGTAATGAGGAATTATGGCAAATACGTTTTTTTCTTTTGTTTTTTTCCCCCCTCAAAAACACACTTGAAATCTTCTAAAGCAAGAGTGTCCAAACTTTTTCATTTGAGGGCCACATACAGAAAATCAGAAGGATGCAAGGGCCACATAATGTTATGAAGAGAAATTGTGTTTATTCCTAAAAATTGTACAAATAATTTATTTGTGCTTTTGCATATTTAGAAAAATGCTACAATATATAAACCATTTTATTTGTAATATGGCAGTAGGGTTATTAAGAGTAAGACTAAAACAAAGTACATTTTTGCTATAATTATAGTTTGTTAGTTTTGTAAATATAAAATGTATTTTCAGTTAGTTTTCGTTTTTTAAAAAGCATTTTCGTCTTTATTTTATTTCGTTAAAGGGATACTTTACTTATTTAGCCATTTTTGGCAGTCAAACATTACTATTTTGCCTATAATAAATGTGATATTTTCATTATTTTTCACGTACAATTAGTACCTTTAAAAACACATTTTGCAACTTGCAGTCGACTGAAAATGACATCACAAGGGCTCAGGTAACCAATCACAGCTCACCTGTTTTCTAGGTTTGGTGATGTGACATTCACAAGCTGAGCTGTGATTGGTTACCTGAGCCTTTGTGATGTCAATTTCAGTCGACAGCAAGTTGCAAATGTGTTTTTAAGGTACTAATTGTACGTGAAAAATAATGAAAGTATCAAATTAATTATATTATAATTATATTAACTTTTTATTGCTATAATGAGATAAATAAGTGAAGTATCCCTTTAACTAAATTGTTTTTTAAATTTTAGTTTTAGTTATTTCGTTAGTTTTAGTGAACTAAAATCACCTTTAATAGCACCTGTGTTTTTCGACACCCTCCCATCTTTCTTTGACCTTTCCAAACATTTTTGTTTTTATTTTATTTGAACTGAGTCAAATGCCATTTTTAGCATATGTCACGGGTCACTAAAAAATGGATGGCGGGCCGCAAATGGCCCCCGGGCAGTAGTTTGGACACCCCTGCTCTAAAGGCATCGTGATGCTGCTTTTTAAAAAAAAAACATTTTTTTTTTTTTTGGGTGATGAGTAATTATTAGTGATGGCAAAATGAAGCCCCGTAAAGCAGTGAAGCCCTGCATTGAAAAGCTTCACACACACGTAGGGGCTTCAAGATGATTCATTTCCTCGACTACGCCATCATGTGGACAGAAAAATGTATAACATGCTTGGTGCATGCAATAAAATGGTGGGGTGTAAATCATCCTCTAAATACAAAAGAATATATATTTGAAGAGTGTTTTAACATGAATTGTTCTGTGTTACTTTGTCTATGTTTGTGCTTATGCAACAAGTGAAAATGTGAAAAAATGAGGTAAAATAAAGTGCTTCTTCATTTTTATTTAAAAACAATATTTTTTCCAAAGTTTTTGGACTCAGGCGGTTTCTTTTTGTGCATAGAATTTCACCTGCTTTTGAAAAAACTCTTTCACATGGTACTGATGAAGCAGGGGTGCATAGATATGAGACAGCAAGTTTGTATAAACTTGGAAGCGCATATTTCTGTGATTCCCAGTACTGAAGGGGATTTTCAACTCTGGGGATATTCTCTTCTCTTTCTTGCTGGTTCCTTGAACTCCATCGCAAAAAAAGAAGCTCGTCGTCGTCGGTCAAATCGAATGCAAAATGCAAAGAAGTACCGCAGTAAGGGACCCGAAAACACAAAAAGTGAAGGGGAATCCATAGCGTTTCTTTGCCGCTTTTATTTCGAACTACACTCAAACCTAGCGAATCATTTCCTGAATCAGTCACGTGGTACACCCGCTTCGCGGGGCTTCAAACGTCATCACGTACGTCATCGACACACGCATTGAATCGCCGTTCATGAACCACTCATCTACATTACTCGGCACACGCTTCAGGGATTCGACCCGAGAAGCACATCACTAGTAATTATGGCCAACCCACCCTAAAAACACACTTGAAATCTTCCAAAGGCATGTTTGAAAATTTGTTACGGTCCCCTATAAAAGGGGTGTGTAGACTTTTTCTAGCCATTGGCTTTATGTTGGTGATGCATGTTGACAAGATGAGTATCTTTCCTTTCAACCAAACGGAGCCGATTTCACACCGACCATGCAAAAAAGTAGTTGCCATGCGCAACATAAAAGTATTGCTTTGGCGCCACCTCGGAGTCACGACATGTATGTTGAACATTTCAGATATAAATCATGTTTTGTGTGTTGGTAGTTATTTGCAAATCACTTTATATGTCAGTGACATCTTTGCTTATCCATCATCTTGTTTTGGGGGATAGTGGACCCTCGAAATTGCCCTGCTCACATCAAGAAAATTCAATTGTGAAAAAGAAAAAAGGAAAAATCCAAATGTGTCTGCTTAATTCAATGTTTTGCCCAAAAACATCAAACATTGTTGTAAAGACAATGGGACAGTGACGCCTCATAACTCAACGAGCACATCATGTTTGTGGACGTGTTTTCCATGAGTGCGGATGATGCCAACTTGACTAATCTGTCGCCATCTGCCACCAACGTCCTCCTCGCCTGCTCCCATTTTCATTCCTTTCGTTCCTGTCCGTGTCTTCTGTGTCGCTCTCACACGTACACGCACACAAAAAGTAAAAAAAAACAAAAAAACTGACACACAAATTCAAAGATGTCCAAAATGTATATTTGGTGACATTTTTTTTTTTCTTCCCATTGGGATGTCCAGTCAAACCTTGTACTTGTGCTTGCCACTCTTGCTGATGACACAAATATGCTGAAAGCAGACGAAGAAGAAAAGAATAAAAAGCAAATAACAACAACAATAATAATAAAACTAAAATAAAAACTAATAAATAAATAATATAGTATATATAATAAATAATATAAAATAAAATAATATAAAATAATATTAAAAAGAAAAATAATAATAAATAATATAAAATAATTAGGGCTGTCAAAGTTAAAGCGTTAATAGATTAATTAATCACAGAAAATTGCCGCATTAATCACGTATTAACGCAGATTAATCGCACTATTCTTTTTGACCGCACTTGAGCCTTGAACATAACCGCGGATGGTTACATTGAAGGCTGCGCAGGTCAGTGATTAGGTCAATGCACGGCATTTCCTACGCCTGTTGTTCCAAAATGAGCGGCGTGACCCCAGTTGATTTGCTCGGTGGTAAATTTCGCTTCAAAAAACACCCCGACGGGACTTTAGATAAAACAAAAGTAATTTACATTTAATTAATTAATTGCTGAATTTCACCCAGTTTATATGATGCTGTTACCAAGTTTTCATCAGTATTTAGCACGTTCTTTGTAATATAATTGCTGAATTGCACCCAATTGAAATGATGCTGTTATGTTTTGAGCAATACACGCATGCAGGCAATTGCGTTCATGCATTTAATCAATGTTTGCAAATTACATTCAGATAATAAAATGTGTTAATGTCAAAATATTATGGTATTTTGTATTTTATATTACGCGAGTAATTTAGTTGATTAATCATGATTAATCAAAATTAAAAAGTGTGATTAATCAGATTAAAAATGTTTCGAAAAATCGTTTGACAGCACTAAAAATAATACAATATAAAATAAATTATAATAATATAAAATCTAATAGTAATAATGTAATTTAAATAAAATAATAATAAAATATAATAATAATCATATTAATAATAATAGTAATAATAATAATACTAATAATAATAATAATAAAATATAATATAAAATAATAAATAAATAAATAAATAAATAAATAAATAAATAAATAAATAAATAAATAAATAAATAAATAAATGTCATCCCACATGAAAACAACAACAACAACAAAAAGCCACATTGAAGCATCCCACTTGGCAGTGGCGGGGTCACCTTTGACTGACAGTGGCTCGAAAAAGCCACAAACTCTTCAACATTGTCATGAAAATGACATCATTGAGTCGAGGAGGCGACTCAACATGTCTGACTTTGAACCCCAACGCACGGATCATGTGACAAATCGGAGTTTTACAACATGAGGAGCAGATATGAGCGAGAGGATGTTTCTTCCAGCTGCACTGATAATGAAACATGACATTTCGCTGGTGAGCCTCCCTTCGCCTCGCGCGTGCCATCACACAGCAAAATATGTGCAAGAGTCATACGACGCGGAATGCCAAGATGACGACGAATGCACAGTTGCACTTTCTTGGAAGAATCAACATCAAAATCCCACCCCACATTTCATTTCTTCTTAAATGACTTTTACAATATCTTCAAAATGCCTTTTTTTTTTAATGTACAGTAGGCCTTAGCATGCCAACCACAGCAACTTATAAATGAGGACGTGATGATATGATACAACAAGTTGTTCTTTTTTTCCTGAGAGAAGAAGAAGAGGAAGAAACCTGCTGATTGATTTGAAAAGGCTTACGTTGAGGTCACGGAAGTACTCGTTGTAGTCCAAAGCGTAGCCTACCACGAAGCGGTTGGGGATTTCGAAGCCCACATCTGCCAGGGAAAACCAGAAGGTGGTCGCTCGCCTTTGGAAAACGGACCACGAAGGCCGGGGTGCGTGCGTGCGTGCGTGCGTGCGTGCGTGCGTGCACACGACGTCGCTTTGATTCTATACTCACAGTCCGTCAGGTTGTCGTCCATGTTGGGAACCCTCTTCACCAGCAGACTGCAACACAGTTAAATATTCAAGTTAGCTTTTGTTTTTTTCAAAGCCATAAAAATAAAAATGAAAATGCTTTTTTTTTTTTTTAAACAAAACAAAACGAACTGAAACTAAATTTTATCTTTACAAAACTAACTGAAACTAACTATAATGATAGCAAAAATGTCCTTTGTTTTCGTCTTTGGTAATTAATTTAATGCACGAGCTTTTGGGGATGATTCTTCTTTTCTTGCTTTGTCACAACGCCCTAACCACCCACATTCATTATGGTACTCTTCATTTGCATAAG